>NC_061118.1:112447186-112476248 GCF_002878395.1 Capsicum annuum | reverse complement strand
TACTTTCTTTCACCCTCCTGGAAAATAAGGATTTACTTATGTTTAGGACCCTCCTGGAAAATAAGAATTTAGTTTGTGTTCAGGACCCTCCTGAAAAATGGGAAAGTTACTTTTGATTCAGGACCCTCCTAGAAAAGGGAATTTACTTTATGTTCAGGACCCTCTTGAAAAATGGGAATTTACTTTATGTTCAAGGCCCTCCTGAAAAATGGGAATTTACTTTGTGTTCAGGGCCCTCCTAAAAAATGAGAATTTACTTTGTGTTTAGGACCCTCCTGAAAAATGAGAATTTACTTTGTGTTCAGGACTCTCCTGGAAAATAGGAAATTTACTTTGTGTTCAGGACCCTCCTAGAAAATAGAAATTTACTTTATGTTCAGGACCCTCCTGAAAAATGAGAATTTACTTTATGTTCAGGGCCCTCCTGATAAATGGAAATTTACTTTATGTACAGGACCCTCCTGGAAAATGGGAATTTACTTTGTGTTCAGGACCCTCCCGAAAAATGGTAATTTACTTTATGTTCAAGTCCCTTCTATAAAATGGGAAATTTTCTTTCTGTTCAGGACCCTCCTGGAAAATAAGGATTCACTTTATGTTCAGGACCCTCCTGGAAAATAGGAATTTACTTTATGTCCGGGATCCTCCTGGAAAATGGGGCATTACTTTCTATTCAGGACCCTCTTGGAAAGTGGAAATTTACTTTATGTTCAGGACCCTTCTAGAAAATGGGAATTTACTTTATGTTCAGAACCCTCCTAGAAAATGGAAATTTACTTTATGTTCAGGACCCTCCTAGAAAATGGGAATTTACTTTATGTTCAGGACCCTCCTGGAAAATGGGAATTTACCTTTTGTTCAGGACCCTCCTGGAAAATGGAATTTTGCTTTATGTTCAGGACCCTCCTGGAAAATGGGAATTTACTTCATGTTCAAGACCTTCCAGAAAAATGGGACATTACTTTTTGTTCATGACCCGCCTGAAAAATGGGACTTTACTTTCTATTCAAAACTCTCCTGTAAAATGAAACTTTATTTTAAGAAAAATGGAATCTTTCTTTATCATAATATTTATGTGAGATAATTTTTGCTCTAGTTTTGATTTTAATTTCAGGATCCTGCCTGAAGAACAGGGTGATGGAGTTACAACTCAGGAGCCCTCCTGAAGAACAAGGTGATAAAATTGCAAGTCAGGAGCCTACCTGGAGAACAGAGTGAAGAAATTGAAAATTAGGAGCCCACCTACAGAATAGGGTAATGAAATTGCAAGTCAGGAGCCCGCCTGGAGAACAGGGTAAAGAAATGGAAAACCAAGCAACGAGGTAAAAAATTATAAGTAAGGAGCCTGCCTGAAAAATAGGGTGAAGAATTTCAAATTCAGGTTCAAGTTCAGAAATACCACTTGCAGAACATGGTCAATTTTGAGTTTATCTCCAACACCAAATTTTGTATGGAGCAAAAATCTATTTTCAAGTTCAACTCAAAGAAGGCAGATCTTTTATCACTTTTGAAAGCATCGAAGACCCAAGAAAAGAATCAAGTATGATGTATTGATAGGACTTTTGTAATTCATTAATATTTTAACTTGTAATATTCATTTTGATGTAATAACATCGTCACAGACTGAAACCTTGATGGGACCTCACTCGACTCTTCTACTCTGTAAAATCTCTTCCTTTCAACCTGGAACTACCTGTGAACTGATCATTGCATAACTTGAGATAGGTAGGACGCCCAAAGTCAAGATTCGATTACACTTTATCTTTCTTCACCGTTCTTTTGAATAATGGTCGGTCAAAATTTTATCTCGTTGTCTACCTTTTTATCTTAAAACTCTTTGTGTTTATATCCAAAGAGGGGCATAATGTAGACACGTAATTTTGTGAGTCCCAAAAATTAATTTCTACTCATTTACCTCTCCCTACCCTACCCCCTACCTGCCCCTACCCCCACCTAATCCTACCAACTTTGCTGAGACACCCACGTGCACCTCTATTTTTTGTCAACACAAAAATCAAATATATATTTTTCTCCACATTGGGACCATCTACATACATACCCAACAAAAATAATACACAGCACACATATACATCACTCATTCACTATCATTCTCACAACACACAGACAATAAAAATTGACCTCACCATTATATTAACACACAGAAACTACATATCGGGGTGGGGGGTTTTCTTTGTCCACTCACAGCAAACAAAATACACAAAAAGCTCTCAATATATATATACACACACCCATACATTCTTCTCTACACCAAAAATGCACACACACACATAGTAGATTTTGAGAGAGATAGAGAACGAATAGAGAGTAGGGAGACGAGAGAGGGAGAAATGGAGAGAGATACTTTGGTTGTGAGTCCTCGCTACCAAATCGCCGGAATCTCCATTAGGAAACATAAGAAAATAATTGTCCAGTTATTGTTACAGCGTATTTTTTCCAGTTCTAACCGAAGCCACCCACCCGAAAGACACCACCGGTTGTCATTCATCCATGTTCCAGCTAAATCATCGAAAAATAGAACCCCTCACTGGAAAATGAGAGAAACAGTAAAAGGATTTTAGATTTAGGTATTCTGTTCTATTGGGTCGTTGGTAGTCGATTCAAGTTGACGGGTTGTTCCTTTGATTTAGTCGAGGTCATTGGATACGGGCTCTACCAAATTTAATCAGAATAATACATGGATTAAAAGCTCATTTGAGGTCCAATTCTCTAATCTCTCCCTTTATTCTAATTTTGCGTGAGATTGTGAATGATTTATGTGTTTATCATATTTTGAATTTCATTGTGTATGTGGTTGACGTTGCATTCTAATTTTTTTTTTTGAATTGAATTAATAGTTGAAGAGTTAAGTGAATCATTGATCGAAAAATTAAAATCGGGAAGGTGGGATATTGATAAGAATGAACTTGGAATTTGTTTCGGATTTTTGTTAGTGGCTTAGTTCGAAATAAATGTCAACATCGCTCTTATTGGTTATTATCATGTTTAGGCTAAAATCTATAGGAAAATTATAGGTTTTCGGATACACAAACTTTAGGATTCTATATATGTCCCGCGATACTTTGTACTCGAAAGACCGTTCGTGATCAAGGCCCGAGACATCGGGTAGAGCATAGTTTAGGATTAATGTAGGTTAGTGTAGTTTTATTTCAGTACTTTTTATTTCGGACAGTTATAATTGGACTTGGGCACTATATTTTTGAACTTGTTTTGTTTCATTAGTTTGATTATTTTTTTTGTGTTTTATATGGTTTATACATTCATAGTATCGTACTAGCCGATATACTCTACAGAGCGACCGTAGTCAAACCACGGGATCGAGGGGTGCCTAACACCTTCTCCTCGGTCAATAAAATTCTTTAATCGGAATCTCCATTCGTAAATCAATTTTAAAGAGTCAAATCATTTTGAAAAGGGATTTCCAAATTTATGTCAAGTGGCGACTCTGAGTTCAAAAATGAAAAAGAATCATTTTTGAAACAAACTTTACTTTTTGTCACTTAATAATAAAAATCATTTTCAAACATTAAAATCTTTTTTTGGGGGGTAAAAAGGGGGTGTGACAGTGGGGAACATGGAAGTCTCCCAAGTGGTTTAATATGGTAAATGGAAGGGCACTTGAAAGTCCCCTTAAACCTATAAATGGTTTGCTACGGATGATACTTGCAAATAAGGGCTGGTATGATGGTACCAATATCAATGGCCTTGGTTAATAAATGGATAATGGTTTGGATATTTGGAAACTAGTTTTAATTAGGCAATAATAGCAAGATATGTAGCAAAGTCACGGAAGGTGGATGTCCCGGGGGAACCAAAACTGGAAACTTATATTTGCCGAAATGAGGTTGGTCTTGGTGACTGTGTGCATGATGTCACACTTTATTTTGGGGATGTACTAGTCACCCTATGGGATACTTCCCTGGTAGTGCAGCTACACGCACTGGGACCCTTTCATTAGGGAGAGATGAATCCATATAGCCGATGGGTGGTTTAGGACGGCAAAGCTACACTACCCAGGTAAAGGTTTTAAAGGCATGCTAAATCCGGTCCCTTTTTTTGGCATGGTTATATATATATATATATATATATATATATATATATATATATATATATGTATGTATGGCTGTGTGTATATGGATGGTTTTACTTGGTTTTATAAATGATATTATTTTATCCTTATCCTAAGATCATGCTAGCGGTCACTCGCTAACCCTGTCTAATGGAGGCTATATACCCATCTATGTAGGAACCGACTATTCTACTCCTCCTACATAGTGATTGACTCAGACATAATATTTGAACTGAAGTGGTGAGCTTTCATTCTTTCGGAAGGCATCATTTCATGTTATGGATATTTTTAGACATTTTAACTTTATTTTGGATATTGGTATTGGCTATGGTTGGGGGCATGTCCCAATTTTGGATAGAGGCTTTGTGGTACTTCTATGGGTTGGTAAGTGAGAGATCGGTATAGGTGTCAGCCTTAGCATTGGAATGGGCTAGGAGGCTGGCATCATCAGACATAATTTCTCATTGTTTCATCATATTACATTTTGGGATTAATTATATCATGTTTCGGGAATATTTTTTGTTATGGCCTTTGTTTGGTATGATTTGGTATGGTTGGACTGTTGGTCTGGGATAGGGGGACTCAGTTGGGTTGGTCACGGTTGTGATCTACTTCCAGAGTCCTTATGTAAGCTGTTACACTATTTTGTTACATGCTCAGAATTCATCCAACTCAGGAAAGGCGGTTGGAGGCTGGGTTGGGTAACCGGGGTGGTCTCCGGTCCTGGTCGAACTTGGAACGCCTATTATGATAAGGCCCTAGGGCAGGTTGTGTCACATTTTAATATTAACATAAGCTAGTATTTCACCAATTTAGTCGAAGGAAGATTATTATGCATAATAAAGATGTGATATGCATTAAATCTTCAGTTTGTAAATAGTAGACTGTACTCCAGAGTCAGTAGTGGTCTCAGACTTGAACTATGAATGCTTAAGAAAAATAAAGTATTACTGACTACACACGATAATTAAGGTGTCGACATAAGATTTAATATCCAGCATATTACAGTCATATGCTATCTCAATTTTTCATAAGTGCTTTTGAGAATAAGACCAATTCTCATATGAATCGACCTACTTCTACAGTTATATAGGTGAAATATATCAAGGTGGTCCTGTAATTTTGATACCCCACTCATACGTGATACAAAATTTTATTAAGAGTTCCTAGACTCAACCTTCACAAATCATTACAGGAACAAAATATACTCATATCATAGGAAGAGTTTAAACAATAGTACGTCTCACACTGAGTCATCATATGATTCGTTCTTCCCATTGAACTTGGTTATATAATCTCTAGTCCCCAGGTGGTTTTTCTCATATACGACTTAGGAGTTTTTAAGCTTCAATTCCATCACCCTCGATGTGCTTCAGACTTTTTATCTTGTCAAGATCTTGGTTAGTTCGTCTGCAAAATTATCACAAGATTTGACATAATCATTTATTGGTACCACATGTCAAATATGATCGTATATTATTCTCATGGCTCCAAATTAACTATATAAAAACTTCAAACTATACCAATAATATTGGCGCTACCACAATAACTTAAAACTAGAGAAATTAATTTCTCAAAATAAAGTGATGGATCAATTCACTTTTTACTAGTTGAACCTAAAATAATTAGTTCAACCTCTGTGATAGAGTTAACAAATAATAATTTTCTTTTTTCATTTCAACAAATAGCATCAACTTTTTTATTTACATCAAAAACACTTTTATGTATAGCAAGATTTTAAAAAAAAAAAAAAAAAACAAGCCACAAATTTTATACCGAGTAAATATATTTGTTTTGCTTATACCTACTAAGTACTTTTACTGCCCACACAATTTTAGGCCAGTTGCAATTAGTCTACATATCTCATATCTTCAACTAGGCTAACATACTTTCTTTTTATTTGTCCCACTATTTTCACACATTTGAATCAAAAGAGTTGCAAGGCTCATACAATACACATAATTGTATTTCACAATTATTTTTTGGGGTCAATATGAATTGTCAATACATATTTCATCACATGATTTAACTATTTTTTTTATCCTAAGAATAAAATTTATCTCACCCAATTTTGTATGTCAAAATGGCTACTCAATTTCTTATTTCCTTGATAACATGCATGTGAGAGTCAAAGACATCAACTCATATGCAATGTGTTTTATTCCAAGACTAATATGCACTTGTAACACTTTTTTTTAACTCATTCTCAAAAGTGCAAACATCACATTTTTGATGATGATATTTTTTATCATTTCATTAACCCCTACTATTTTGAGAATTTAACAAAAATAAATTTCATGAAAAGTAGTATTATTTTATGTAAAAATCTTTTAGGCCACAAAAATTTGGCCCAAATTTGGCCAAAATAGTAAAAAGACATGTTCACGCTATAAACTGGTCAGATTTTAGACAGTTTTGCCCCTTTCTTCCTAAATTTAAATTTCTAAGACTATTTTATTTATTATCATTTCCCAATACGTTGAAAACTATTTCAATACATGGGAATAGACAATTTATGTATTCTATTTTTAATGATTTAATTTTTTTAGTTAACAACTGCATAATTAAATAATTGTGAAATGTAGTAGTGTGTAATTAAGAAAACAAAAATTAATCAATACAAATTTATTTATTAGTCGTTAATTTATAATTTATAAAATAAATATGTGAGATCCTTGTAAGCATTCTTTTTTATCAGTCAAAGTGTAAATATACATATGAGATTATTTTCCGTAAAGGAAGATTTAGAGTCGATTGAAGTTATATATATATATTTGGTACAAGTCAATTATTTCGGCCAAGCTTCTTAACTTTGTATTAAGAAAATTCACTTATATGTATACATATGAGATTATTTTCCAATTGAAGTTTTACCACGCTAGTTCGATTTTACGGCTACTTTCAATGAATATGAAAATTAGTGTATGAGTGTAGAGTTTTAATAATAAAATATTTTGAGATGCTTAAAATTTTGTTACTTTATATTTTTTATGGATAGATATACTAACAAAATATGTCATAGCCAAATGTAAAAATTTATTTTGCTAAATAATTTAACAATAATCTTTTGTTTCCATAGCATTCGTAAAAATAGATCTGGCTAAAATTTATTTACCATTTGTTCATGGTCTGTGATTCAAAATTTATACTCATTGCTATAAAATTTATTATGTTGTAGATTGTTATTATAACGAAATATTTATTTTACAAGAAATATACTTCAAAGGTACTAGTAATATTCACTAAGATCGAGTCAAATCAAATGATTAACACATTTAATTATCTTAGATTGATAGTGTTTAATTTTATAATAAAGATTGTTCAATCACTATATAGACAAAATATCTCACTCTTAAATGTGACCTTTTTTAGTTTTTAGTATTGCAACAATAAATTTCTACTCATGATAAAAAGTAATTATTAGCTACAAAATTTTATCAAAAATCATTTCACCATAACAAATAGTTATGGAACTTGATGCAAAATTATTTAGAACTTGAAACAAAAATACTTATTTAGTTACGTTATTTTTCTTGGGGTAATCTATTGTACCTAAAAAGTTAGTATTATTGTTGTAATTTTATTATGACAGAGACATGTCAAGTTATACTGATGCGAGAGCATCCTTTTACTGATAAAGAATAAGAGCAGATTCCACTTTCAAGCAGTTAATGATTAATGTGTGTAATTTTTCTATACCACTTTTACTCCTCTTATGTTTTCTTTTTTAAAAAAAAATTATTATGAAATTGGATCAATGTTTTTGATGGACAATTAATTCTAATTTTTATTGTCATAATTTTTTAAAAAATAATTGAGGTATGAAAAATTGTGGAACTACACTTAGCATGTTGTATGTGACAATTAAAAGAATTGAAAAATTGAATAACTGAAATCAAAGATAGGTAAAATTTATCTGCTATTACCTAACATTGATTCTATCACATAAAAATTGGTTTCAATTTTTTAAAAACATAAACATCATATAACTTTAAGATATAATATATTTCTGACATAAAACTATTCTATTTTAAAATTTAGTACACAAAAATTATTTTATTTATTTGTTTAAAAGGTGTTTAAAAAATTTACTATTCAACTACATATATTGATACAGAAAATAATCAAATACATTTTCTTCAATATTAATAATATTAAATTAAAATTATTATAAAGAAACCAAACTAAGGAAAGCAAGTATAATATTTTATGCCCGCAATAAGTTGTTTTAAGAAGTAAAACATTAGAGATGTTTCTAATATCATCTTGAATCTATAATATATCAAAAGTGTGAAGTGTGTTACAAATACCGTTTGAATTTTTTATTCTTCATTAAAAGTTTTTGTTTTAGACAAAATCATCTTTTCACATTATTTTTTTAATATTTAACAGTTGAAAATTAATTAACTGTATTTATGATAAGACATTTTCTTATATAGAAGTCATCAGAATTAATGACAACTAATATTAGTTTAAGAATTCTAAATCAACTAAACACTACTAAAAAAGTCAAGAAAACCGAACACATGGTGGTCAATTTTCTTTTTAAATTAATTAATTCATTTTAATAAAGCCGAGCACAAGTGGTCAATTTTATTTTTAAATTAATTTTAATAAAATCAACCACGAGTGGTAGATTTTTTATTTAAATTAATTAATTAATTTTAAAAAACCGACCATATGTGTTTATTTAATTAATTATTTAATTTTTACAAAACCGACCACGTGTCGTTAGTTTTTAATTAATATAATTAATTACAAAAACCAACCACTTGTGGTCGGTTTTTGAAAAAAATTTCAAAAAACCGACCACATTTTTCTGGGAATTTTTTTTTTAATAAAACCTTTATATATGCTACATTCCATCAACCAGCCAAACAAATGAGCATAGAATAAACATGCTACATTTCATTCAAACAACCAATATATAATACAAGTCTAAAAACATACAAAAGTGTAAAAACTACAAGTCATCTATAAATCCAAACTAAAACACATACAAAGGTCAAAAAACTACCACTCATCATCATCGTCTTCGTCATCCGCATCCTTAACCGTATACACAGGATCTGATTTCTCATCTGTGTTGATATCATTCAATGGGACTAAACCTTTTGCAGCCTGAATTACATCACCAGGACATGGAGGAATAATCCGTGCAGATCAAATAAAAGAACTGAACTGTTGCTACAGCATCTTGATTTGTGATGTTATTTTCTCCTCCTTCTGCTTTGCCTTCTCTCTCTGTGCAGCAAGATCTTCAGTGAGTTTAGAAACCGTAGTTCTTAGTGATTCAATGGTTTTTCTATCAACTGATGAGGTATAGGATGTCGGGCCGAACATAGACCTAACATTCTCGCTATCACATTTTTTGAGTCTGTAGTATTGGCCTCTAACTGGAGGACCCATAGTTTCTCTCCATAACTCCTTCTCTACATCTTTAAGTGTTATGTCACCCTAACTTTTAGGAGGCAGAGTACTACGATACTCATTAACGAGCTGCATATATTTATCCTATAATCAAAGTAAAATTAAAACTAATAGTAAAAAAATATTAAACTACTTGTACTTGAATAATATCAACTTTGAGAAAAAGGTTCACAACAGGAAATTTGATTCTTACATGGGCAGCTTTGCATGAGGCTCAACCCAGACATCTTCATCAGTTGGGTTCTTTTTCTTCTTCACAAGCGTCTCCTCGAATATCTCATTGTGTCTTATCTTCCTACTAAATTTTTTTCCTGTATATGATAAAATTATTAATATTCAAATAATGAAAAATTTAAATAGAACAAACAATTAAAACTGTAAAAATTACATACCATTTTTTCCTTCACAACAATCCGACTAACTGCACCCGCAGTATGTAGCGAGTCACCCTTGGATGATGCCTGAATTTCTTTCCTTTCTCACTCAACAATTTGTATTTGTCGTTATTCCAATAGCGAATATAATCTTGCCACATGGGTTCAAGTATAAACCATGGTCGTACCCTTTTTATTCTGGTATAATCCAACGGACCGTTGAATCTGGATCTAGATCTTCTATAAAAATTCCTCCGTATAGCACTTCATATGCGTCATCCCACCAGTTATATTTCTACAATAAAAACGTAAATATAATATTCAAATTTTTATTCTAACAATGTGTTAAGTATTCGATAAGTTAAATCCTTACATGAAATTTTTTAAACATTTTATCTCTTTCATGTTTTGGAACCTTTTGCCAAATGGTCCAATAGTCATTGAAGTTCCGACAATTCATTTAGTCATAATTTTTTCAACTCTAGCATCAGGCCTAAACCAACAACACAAGATCAAACATTAATTTCAGAGAGCGTAATAATACAGTGATGAAAAATGAATAATATTGTTATATGTAGAAATCTTATCCTATCCCATATGGAATAATATACCACCTCCGATAATCATCTCTGTCTCCAGACTGCGAAGCAAGTGCTGGCGGATATACTAGCGTGGGCGGATCTGAAGCGCCAGATGGAGTGCCTCCAAGATGAAGATCCATCAACCCAATAGATCCAGTAGAATTACTGTGAGAACGTGGGTGACTGCTAGCAGGGGGTACTGACAATGATAGATATTCGTATGTGCCAGCGGTCGTCTGATAGTACTGTGATATTGGTGGCATGGTGATGTGAGCAGAATTAGTCGTTGTAGACCCATGTAGTCGACCCACATGCGTAGGACTAGGAATTGAATGCTGCGATGACTTATAATATGAGGGTCGTGCTGGCGTGTCAGCAAACCGACCCTCAGATATATGAATAATTGTCGGTTGTCTCTAAGGCGGAGGTTGTTTTTTCTTTTTTGTTTTCGTAGGATCAAATTTTTCCTTACCTTTGTTACCTCTACCTGCCATCTAAATTATGTAAAGTTAACAAGTAGTTAGTCCTTACAAAATGAATATATAAGAAAACATTCCAAGTAACTAATTTCAAGTTCCTAATTCACATTTCAAATCGCTCCAACAACACGAGATAGACAAAAATATTTCTATTACTACATAAATTATGGAAAAGTGAAAACAACAATCTTACACAGTATATTACATATCAATCATAAACAAGAAACATAAAGGTAAATAGTACAAAGCATAAAGACATCAATACATAATAAATACAACCTATACAAACTAATCCTCCTCTCATAAAGATTCTCCACTAAACCATTCACCCTCTTCGGAAGTCTCCTTATCTCCTACCCACTCAGCCTCTTCTTCTGCAATATTAACTTCTTCAAATATATTTTTTCTGGGTGATTCAAACTATCCACTAAGTCATGTCCACTAGCTGATGATCAATCTGCATTTTATTTTTATATGTAGTCTCCAACAAATTCTCAACTTCCACCCATCCTATAGGCTTTATTTTGATTATATCCCACTAATCAGACTTATCACTGCACAACGGATAAGGAGTATAATACACTTGTTTATCATTTTGTGCTAGAACAAAGGGATCGTAAATGGGATATGACCTATTGTGCTTCACTTCAATGATGTTATTCTCCTTATATACTCTTTCACCTCTTGTGCTTGGATCAAACCACTTACTTAGAAAGAGGACAATTTTTTATTGGGAAACCAACATACTCCAGTTCTAAGATCTCGTGTATGATGCCAAAGTAATCAACATCATCATCACCCTTAACCTAAACACCACTATTATTTGTTTTCCTTGTTTTAGAGTGTTCTTTGGTGGAAAATTTAAACCCATTTACTGTGTAATGGGACATTGTATGATCTTCAACTAGTCCCAAAGAAATATCTCTCAAGAACTGATTGTATACGGCTGCATTTGGTGATTGATGTACCTAAAAATATTATACATACATACATACATATATATATATATATACATACATACATACATACGTATATATATTAGTTGAAGAATGTGTAAATATTTAAAATTTGTAGAAATATTAGTACACTTACGAACCTCATATGTAAACCATGTTTCAAAGAATGCATACACTTGGCTTTCGTGGAATTGAGTCTTAAATGAATTGAAGATCCAATATGCGAAACACAATTAGTTTCCTTAAGGGAATGAGTAAATAAATAAGATATGTTAATTTTTAATCTCCTTACTTCAGAGAGGGCTCAACTTCTGAGCAATTCAACAAGGCATACAAAGTTACTGATTTGTGCTCCAATGTAGTGAGCTGGCATAATATGGTCTTTTTAGCCTTACTACCAGATTGATTGAAAATTGATATCAGTTACAAATAAGACTCATTCTCATCATATCGATAATGATTCGGTCTGTTTCTTGAACAATCAACTTCATCACGAAAGTAGTATGAACAAAATTGAGACATTTCTCTTGCAAAATATGCCTCAACTATAGAGTCTTCCACCCTATGTTTATTTTTGGGATCTCTTTTTAATTTTCCAATTGCCCTGTACAATCTTAAGATTAGATGTTTACTATATTAAAAAATATGGGTACGAATTAAAGTATGTTGCAATTGCTTACCGTTCGAATGGATACATCCACTTAGTTTGAACTAGATCGCCTAGCCGAGCTTCGTGCACAAGGTGAATGGGAAGATGTTCCATAACATCAAATAACTCTAGCGGAAAAATCTTCTCCAACTTGTTGGTGATAACAATAATATTACTTTCCATTCGCACCAGATTTTCTTCTTTTAATATGGTGGCACATAAGTCTTTGAAGAACAAACTAATCTCTGTTATTGTTTTCCATATATTTTTAGATAAACCAATAAAATAAATTGGATATAATTGTTCCAAGAAAACATGACAATCATGGCTTTTCATTCCATTTAAAATCCTTGTGCCATATCAACCCTCTTTCCCAAATTTGAGGTATATCCATTGGGAATCTTTAAACTTTGGACCCACTCACATATTTGTCACTTTTGGTCCAACTTGGATGTAAAACTAGCCTTTGGCTTAAGAACATTGCCATTGGGACACTCTTGTAAGTGTAATTCTCTGTACTTGCAATATTCTAGTAAGTCAAGTCTGGCCTTTGGATTATCCTTTGTCTTGCCGGTGATGTCCATAATTGTGTTGAACAAGTTATCAAAATAGTTCTTCTAAGTATGCATGACATCAACATTATTTCTAAGTAAATTATCTGGCCAATATTCTAACTCCCAAAATATACTTTACTTAGTCCAATTATGCAAAACATCATATCCATCGAGCCTATACAATGGTTCCTTGCTAACTTTAGGCAAATCTTGAACTATCTCCCAGATGTCATGATCAGATAGCCTAGGAGGTGGACCATCATGTTCCGTTCTACTCCTTCTAAATGCACTCTTGAGTCTCCTAAATTCATGATCAGGTGGCAAGAAACAACGATGATAATCAAACCATGAATTTTTCCTAACATGTCTCAATGTGAAAGATTTTATTTTTTCCATGTAGTATGGACAAGCCAACTTTCTAGCTATCATCCATCCAGACAATATTCCATAAGCAGAAAAATCATTGACAGTCCACATTATATATGCACGCAGATTAAAATTCTATTTAAGTGGGATGTCCCAAGCTTCATCCCCCTCATGCCATAAAATTTAAAGTTCATCAATCAAAGGTTGCAAGTAGACATCTATTTCGCTTTTTGGATTACGCGGGTCAGGAACAACATAATTCAGAAATATATAGTGATTAGTCATCAACATTGTAAGAGAAAGATTATACGAGGTGATAAATACAAGCCAACGTGAATATGGCACAGCACCAACTGAAAAGGGAGAGAAGTCATCCGCACATAATCCCAAATGAATATTTCGTGGCTTAGCTACAAAATCTGGATAAGTTGCATAAAAATACTTCCAAGACTCTCCATCAGATGGATAACACATAACACCAGTGGGCCTTCTATTTTCACTGTGCCATTTCATATGAGGAGTTGAGCTATTTGAAGAATACAACCTCTTCAACCTTGGTATTATAGGTAAATAATGCATCGCCTTGATAGCAATTTTATTTCCACTATAACCACACTTATATCGAGGGTGCTGACAAAACTTACAGGACTCTAGGTTAGCATCTCCCTTATGGTATAACATGCAGCTATTTTCACAACAATCAATTTTAACCTAGGAGAGACCTAACTTTGACACTAATCTTTTTGCCTTATAGAAAGAATTAAGAACCTTTAAGCCGGAGTCAACTATCTCTTTAATAAGGTCTATTATTGAGTCCATTCCTTCTTCAGCAATATTTTAGTCAGATTTAATACTTAATAATCTAACAGCAACAGACAAACGAGAGTGCGAACACCCGTCAAACAAAGGATGACTAGCAACATGCAATTGTTCATAGAATTTGCCCATTTCTCTATTGGGAATATCTTCAACATTTTTCCTAAAGTCGCCCCCGTGTTGCATCCCAAAAACATCATCCACCATTTCTTTCATCCTAGTATCTTGGTAGTTATTATTCCCTGCAGACCAACTACTTTCACCAACAACAAAGTTATTTTTCTCAACATCACCATCAATAGAACGCAATCTTAAAAAGTCCTCGTGAAACCCCCTTCTATAAATATATTCCTTCACAACTTCTTTTTTTAAAAGACATGTACCATCACATCTAACAGATGGACAATGAATAGCCCAAAAATGTGACCAACATCAAGTGTCTTAGCATGTTCAACAAATTGTCTGACACCTGCTACAAATTCCATCCTAAGACCCATTCTATTATCATTATTCCGTTGATATATCCAGCTATAATCAGCTTCCATCTACACAATCAATCAGATTCAAGTAATTAATTCAAGTCACAAGAGTTCACATTTCAAGTGCCTAAATTCAAAATGAAAAAGTGAATAAGTCACCTCCCAAGTTACCAAACTAAACCACATTCAAAACAAAAATTCATATTTCAACTACCTACATTTAATCAATTTCAAGTAACTAAATCATCTCATGTGTTAGTAGAATAAACCACTTTCAAAATAAAAATTCACCTTTCAACTGTCTACACTTAATCAATTTCATATGACTAAGTCACCTCACATTACCACATTCCATCACATTCAAAACAAAAATTTAAAATTCAAGTACCTACACTTAATCAATTTCAAGTAAATAAGTCACCTCACATGTTACCAAACTAAACCACATTCAAAACAAAAATTCACCTTTCAACTACCTACACTTAATCAATTTCAAGTGACTAAATCATCTCACTTGTTAGTAGAATAAACCACTTTAAAAAGAAATTCAAAATTCAAGTACCTACACTTAATAAATTTCAAGTGACTAAGTCACCTCACATGTTACCAAACTAAACCACATTCAAAACAAAAATTCACATTTCAAATACCTACACTTAATCAATTTCAAGTCACTAAGTCAACTCCTAAAACAACAAACTAAACTACCTTCAAAATGATAAATTCACATTTCATGTACCTACACATAATCAATTTTAAGTGACTAAGTCACCTCCCAAGTTACCAAACTAAACTACATTCAAAACAAAATTTCACATTTCAAGCACCTAAACTTCAACATTTTCAAGTCACTAAGCCACTTCCCAAAAAAAAATAAACTACCTTCAAAATGATAAATTCACCTTAGTCAATTTCAAGTGACTAAGTCATCTCACATGTTACCAAACTAAACCACATTCAAAACAAAAATTCACATTTCAACTACCTACACTTAATCAATTTCAAGTAACTAAGTTACCTCCCAAAAAAACAAAGTAAACTACCTTCAAAATGATAAATTCACCTTTCAAGTACCTACACTTAATCAATTTCAAGTGAATAAGTCACCTCCCAAGTTACCAAACTAAATCACTTTCAAAAAAAAAAACACATTTCAACTACCTACACTTAATCAATTTCAATTCACTAAGTCACCTCCAAAAACAACAAACTAAACTACCTTCAAAATGATAAATTCACATTTCAAGTACCTACACTTACTCAATTTCAACTCACTAAGTCACCACCCAATTCACCAAACTAAACCACATTCAAAACAAAATCTCACCTTTCAACTACCTACACTTAATCAATTTCATGTCACTAAGTCACCACCCAAGTCACCAAACTAAATCACATTCAAAATAAAAATTCACCTTTCAAGTACCTACACTTAATCAATTTCAAGTGACTAAGTCACCTTACATGTTACCTAACTAAACCACATTCAAAACAAAAATTTATATTTCAAGTACCTACACTTAATCAATTTCAAGTGACTAAGTCACCTCACAAGTTATCAAACTAAACTACATTCAAAATAAAAATACCATTTCAAGTACCTAAACTTCAACAATTTCAAGTCACCTCCCAAATTACCACGAATAGAAAAATTCACATTAAAAGTTCACATTTCAAGTACCTACGCTTCAACAAAATTCAAAATAAAAGTTCACCTTCAAGTAACTACACCTATTCACTTTCAAGTAACATATTCATTTATAGTGTAATAAGTCAAACAATTGAACAAGCGTAACAAAAAAATAAGTAGAGGCGTTGGATGTCCCTCTCACACCATATAACCATCACAAAATTCTTATGGCTTTCAAAGCCTTCTATAGTGAATAATCCCAAACTAAACTACATTTAAAGACTTCATTATAAGAAAATAAATAGAATTAACTTACTTTTTCTTGGCCTAAATTAAAGAGAAATATAAGCGGTCACCGAAAAAATAGCAAAGCAATTCTTTTTCCGAATTCGAATTCTGTCAAACAGTAAAATTATTAGAAAGAATAATCTTTCGCTTAAATAATTGCAATAGTTTAGTAAAAGATATTGCATTTATGACTTTCATTCTAACTAAAAACAACAATAACATAAATCAAAGGACCACACAATACACTGCTACCATTCCAACTTTAAAACTAACTGTTGATAATTTTAAATTAATAGATAAAATTAACATTTTTAAAATATTTGGGGATAGGGTTTATTTGGGGATATGATAGTTGACTGTTAGGGTTCAAATAGATGAGATGTGGTTTGTTTTCTTTTAAAATCTTTCCAACAGAGAGTATGTTATCGATAACTTATGTTACAGCTCTTAATAGGATGGGATTCTGCCTTTTCACTCTGCGACTTTCTTTGGTTTTATTAAAGTGGTTCACAATTGAAGTATTGGGATTCTTTTGACTTTCTAGTTGACATTATTTTATTGCATCCATTGTCTCCATGTTGGCCTTTATTTTCTGCGGTAAGGGGGTTTTCTTTGAACTTTCTCGGTGTTGCCTATGTTCGCTAATATTGTTATTGCTAGTATAGTTTCATATTTGATGACTTGGGTGATCACTGTCATGTTGCCTTCTTTGTTTTTTATTTCCAATAAGATTCATTGCCTTGGGATTTTGTTAAGTCGATCCCTACCTTTATTTTTGTTGTTGTAGGTCTAGTTTGTGTGCTAGTGGCCTTATCAATAGCAAGATGGGTCACTACTAAAAAAACAAGTATCTGTTGTGTGCCTTATTATGCGATTTTTATTTTGCCCTTTGATGGATTTCTCTACCTGGTGGGTGATTAAGGGGTACCTGTTGATGGATTGCTCTTAAAAAGATTGGATTTTTTTTGTGGTTTTAGAGATCTAGTAGTGTAAGTGACATATATTCAAATATTTATTTGATGCACTTTTCTTTAAGGTGCCTTTTTACTGGAATTGGTGTAGTGCAGTTGTAGATTGGTGGCAAAATAAGTGGAGTATTGTATTCAATCAGGTGTGTTTCTAAACTTTTCTTTTGCTTTTTCATTTTTCTTGCTATGCTTGTTGGCTTCTCGATTATGTTTGTAACTTATTTTTGTTATTAAGCATGTAATGATGAATTTGTTGTTTAAAATAGAAGTATCTATCACTTTTATCTTATTTTTATGGCAAACTAGTTTTGTTTTCTACTTTGAGAGCATAAGTTTGAATAATTTAGTGAAACTATTTAACTGTCAACTGATCTACTTAATTATGCTTTCTTTGCTAACTAGTTCTTCATATAGAGTCTGATCATAGATTATCGTATTTGTTAATATGAATTTCCAACAAGGTTACTTATTAAGACTAATTGTCGTGTTTCTTATTAAGCTGGTTAATTAACACTGATTATCCTATTTTTTTATTTTAATCTTAATAGGAACATGAATAATTTAGAGCGTGGTTGGATGTATGAGAGGTTAGATGACCGAGGGGCTTTATATTCTAGAATTGTAACCGGGATGGATGAATTTATTCAATTTGCATGTTCTCAATAAAATCATAGGAGTGGTGACAAAGTTAGATATCCATGTGCAAAATGTCAGAACTATAAATTCATGGATGTCAAAACTGTTAAATGTCACCTTTATCAATCTGGATTTGTTGAAAACTATTTTATTTGGAAGTATCAATAGGAAAGAGATGGTATAAGCGGGACTTCTTATGGTAATGACTTGCATGGTGGTGGTCAACATGCATTCAGAGAGAATCCATACCGACAAATAATTTTGGGTGCAGTTGGTCCCAACTTTTCTCAGCGTTCAAGTTTGCAACCTTATAGCACTAGTGAACCTGATTCATCTCATCCTTTTTAACATTCAATGGAGGAAGATCCTAATCCCGTATCTAAAAAATTTTATGATTTGCTAGATACTGCTGATATAAAATATTTCCCTGTTCATCCCTCTCTCAACTTGCAGTTGTCTCTTGAATATTGAATATTAAAATGGAGAACAATATGTCGCAGAAACGGTATAACCAGATGATATAATTGCTTAAAGAGGCTTTACCTGAAGATAACATAGTGCTTGATAGCCATTATCAGACGAAGAAGTTAGTGCGTAGCTTGGGTTTGTCGATTGAAAATATTGATTGTTGTGAATCAGGATATATGTTGTATTAGGGTGATGATGATGACTGCCTTACATCTTGTAAATTTTGTAGCAAGCCAAGGTATAAGCATTGTGTTGGCTCTCGTAAGAGGAAATTGGTCCCTTATAAGAAAATGTATTATTTTTCTTTGATTCTGAGATTGTAAAGATTATATGCATCCTATGCTATAGCTGCTGACATGATATGGTATCATGAGCATAAAAAAAAGAATGTTGTGATGTTCCATCCATCAGATTTTGAGGCTTGGAAGCACTTTAATGAAACTCATCCCTTTTTTGCCGTTGAACCAAGAAATGTCAGGTTGGGGTTATGTACAGATGGTTTTTAACCATTAAGTCAGTCTGGAAGGAAATATTCTTCGTGGCCAGTGGTTGTCACTCCACACAATTTACCTCTAGAAGTGTACATAAAATAGACTTATATGTTCTTAACTATTATTGTTCCAGGTCATAGCAATCCCAAACATAAAATTGATATTTATCTGCAACCCCTAATAAAGGAATTGACCTTGTTATGGGAGACAGGTGTAGAAGTATTTGATATCTCAAAAAGGCAAAACTTTCAATTAAGGGCATCTTTGATGTGGACAATTAGTAACTTTCCTGCATATTCTATGTTATCGGGATGGAGTACTGTGAGTAAATTAGCATGTCCTTATTGTATGGAGGAAACACGATTTTTTAGATTACAGCATGGAAGAAAACAATTCTGGTTTGATTGCCACGGAATGTTCTTTGACCAGTATCACCCATTTAGGAGATACCAAAAGAACTTTCTTAAAGGACAAACTTTCAAAAGACCCCCTCCCCCCTCAAGATATAGAACAAAAGAGGAAATTTTAGACCATATTTGTAATTTGAGGATAAGAAATGGAACAGAGTTAGATGCAGAACAAGTTAATAAAATAATATGTAAGACATGTGGGTGGAAAAAATGAAGCATAATTTGGAATTTTCCATACTGGAGTTCTAACATGATTCGACATAATCTTGATTTGATGCATATTGAGAAAAACTTCTTTGATAATGTATTTAACACTGTTCTTAATTTTGATGACAAAACCAAAGACAATCCACAGTCATGTCTAGATACGACAAAGTATTGTAATCGACCTCAATTGGGAAAGAATAGTAATGGATAATATTCAAAAACTATCTATACATTAGACAAGAAAGCAAGAGCAATCTTATTTAATTGGGTGAAAGGCTTAAAGTTTTCAGATTGGTATGTTTTAAATTTGGGTAGGCTGCCAGACACAAATGCGAAAAGGTTATTTGATATGAAGAGTCACGATTGTCATGTGTTCATGCAACGACTAATGCCTATTGTTTTTCCTAAACTTTCTCCTAGTAATGTGTGGCAAGCACTTACAGAATTGAGCTTATTTTTTAAGGATCTTACTTCGACCACTCTATGAGTGGATGATATGGTGCGATTAGAGAGAGATATTCCATAAATTTTGTGCAAGTTGGACCATATATTTCCTCTTGGGTTCTTTAACTCAATGAAATATCTTTCTTCACACCTTCCATATGAAGCAAGGATTGCTGGAGCTGTGCAATATCGATGGATGTATCCTTTTGAAAGGTAAATGTGAAACTCTATGTCAAACTTGTGACAGTTAATTAATACATAACCTTCCTAAACATAATGTTACATCTTCTTTTGTATATAGGTATTTGGGAACTCTTAAAAATATGATTGGGAATAATTCTAGAGTTGAGGGTTCCATTTGTGAAGCGTACTTGATGATGGAGTCAACATAATTATTTTCTCATTATTTTGAACTTCATGTCATGTCACAAAATCATAATCTGGATCGTAATGACGATGGTGATGTTATGTAAGATCTCAAAGGAAATCTTTCAATATTTCCCCATCCAGGTCGACTTTGGGGAGAAGCAAAGAAAAGAGATTTAACCTTAGATGAAATCAAGACGGCCCAAACTTATATTTTACTAAATTGTGAGAAGGTTGATCCATTTGTGAGGTAACCAAATTCTCTTAATAATAATCAAATCTATTATTATATCGTGACTTCTCTTATTTAAATTATTTTGTTGCAATGAAGTACCTGCAAGATTTGGAAGAAGAATTTTTGAATCTCTCTCAAAGTGAAATAGACGAGAGCGTTAAAGAAAATTTTGCTAAAGAAATATGTAAGATTTAAATAAATATTAACTTTCATTTAATATTTGACATTAGTTTATGTTTGACAAAATACTTGAAATTGTGGGTGTTGGACACAATTATTATGGATTTTGCTATCTATATGAATGTTGGTTATTTTAGTCAGTTTATAATTTATGTGTTTCAGTTATTTTCTTACAAAATTATTAGCGACAAAAAATTAGTGACTAACATTTGTCGTTGCTACTGGAAAACTTTAGGGACGGATTAATTTAGTTGCTAAAGACGGCTTCTATTAGCGACAAAAAATTAGTGACTGACTTTAGTCGTTGCTACTGAAAAATTTTAGTGATGGATAAATTTGATCGCTAAAAATAGCTACTCAGTCGACCAAATTATGTTGCTTCAAATCACCGATAAAATATTCAGTCGTAAATTTAGCCACAATGAAAATGAATTTTGGGAATAGCAACGCTATAGCAACGGATAAATACGTCGGTAACATCAATAAATAAAATATTTCGCCGCTAAGGGTCACAAATTTTGCGACGAAAATTAAATTTTCATCGCTATAAGGCTAGCAACAAGCAATATAGCGACTGAAGACAATCTGTTGCTATTCTGTCGCTATTTCTATTTAGCGACGAATTTTCATAAGTAGCAACAAAAACGGTGTGTCGCTAAATGCTATTTTTTTGTAATGAACGTATTTCACATATACTCAGATGAATTATCGGTTAGTTTATCTTATGTCATTAATATACCTTCACTATATAATATATATATATATATATATTATATATATACCTATACATACACACACATATACACACTATCGACTATATCAAGTTCTAAATACATACTATATACATCACGTACGTACACGAGTATACTATCCAATAATATAATGTGATGTATTTCATATTCATACTTTGATGAATTATCGATTAATTTGATTAGCTTACATCAATATAACTTCAACGTACAGTGTATTATTACTTTTATCATTTCAAATCAAGGTATTCAATATGTTTGGATATATTCTACTAGTTTTTTACTACATCGTTCATCGATCGATCACTACATCATATATATATGTAAAGATATTTATATATATGAACTCTTGAATGCGTACTATATATACATCACATCCACAAGTATATTACCTCATAATAGAACACAATCATAGTATTCTGATGAATTATCGGTTATATATGTACATTACATTATTATAACTACAATAGTAGCATAATATCATTATTATAAACGGTAAGACTGATATATACAGATATTCATTATACAAAGATTATGCATGTTTAATGTCATTTAACGTATATACAAAGGAAAATATTTATTTTATATGTTAAAATATAAGTAAAAGATAAAAGTTATTTTTAACGTAATTTTTTTATTTTATATGATGTATTTTTTACTATAGTATTTTTACAAATTCTAAGATTTATTCATTTTTATTATTATTATATTGGTTATAGACTACGTGTGATCAGTGTAATTTAAAAAAATAATATATTAGATTAAACATATAATTATTTTTTTAATAAAAACCGACCACAATTGGTTGGTTTCCTAAATAATTTATTTTTTTTATATTTTTTTAATTACAAAACCGACCGCTTGTGATTGGTTATTAAAAAAAATTAATTATATTTTTAAATAAAACTGACCACAAGTGATCGATTTTTTAAAAATACTTTTTAATTAATTTTTAAAAATAAAACCAACCACAAGTGGTCGTTTTTTTTATTTTTAAGACAAATAACAATTAAATAAAAATTATTCAAATGATTATTTTGAAATTTTAAAATATAAAATCGACCACATGTGGTCGCTTTTTTAAAAAAAAAATATTTTTTTGAAAAAAATAAAAATTCGACCATAAACTGTGGTCGGTTTTCCTATTTTTTTAGTAATGAAATTTGATTTTCAGAAGATTTGAAAAATCGAGAAATAAATATAAAAGCGTCAGAATAAGAAAAAATTAAGAAGTACCAAATTTTTAAAAGTTTTATGTACGTTATAAGAATATAATCAATGATTTTGTAAAGATTTGACTTTAAAAAAAAATTAAATATAGAAAAAAAATTATACCACAAATATAGTTCAAATTGATGCGTCTCTTTTATCCTTTGACAGTAAGGGAAGAGGTAATGCATGAAAAACGCAAAAGTGATGATCTATTAATCATTTGGAACTTTTGGTGGTAAACTATCTATGTGCCTATAATAAAATATATGTTTATGTTTACATTATTATATGAAAGTATGAAGGATCTTGTAAAATGATTTGAATTTTTTACGCTTTATTAGAAATTCTGCAATAGATAAAACTATTTAATTTTAAATAAACAAATGTTACAGGTGAAAGGCATGCGGTTACACTAGTGTAATTAATTTGTTTTGGACCTCTGTTATATTTTCCATATGATTTAACAAAATTCAGATGAAATTTACTTTTTAATTAACTTGATAGCATCTATTTCCTTTCTTTATGTCTCAATATTTACTTCTTGTAATTTTTTGTAATTGCTTGTATTTTTATTTTTTATTTGCTTAGTTTTTTATTCATTTAGCAAAACTGATTAATAGCATTAGTATTTTAATTTTTGAATTAAAATAGCATTGCATTCTTGAATGAGGTTATAGACTCATATTTCCTTGTCGTTTGAATTATATTTAATTAAGTTACTTGAGAATTTATTGAATAATATGTATTAATTATTTTTAAAATTAGTTACAAATATATATTTATTTATATACTTTTAATAAATAATAGATGTACCTTAAATTCATTAATTATTCATGTATAAATCAATTTTAGTTGTTCAATAAGTTTAGGAAATAGGAAAAAGTTGGTACGTTTATTAAGAAAATTTGGAGGAAATTTATTTGAGAAAATATGGTAAAATCTAAAACAAGACTATGAAAGTCTTTTCACAATTATGGCCAAAAAATTATGACCATTTGGCACTTCCCTTATTTTATTTATGAAAAATATTAAGTAAATGGTCTTTCTTTTTTTCTTTTTTTCTTTTTTTTACCTTTTCTCTCCAATAAGTAAATTTTTATTTTTTTTTTTGCCTTTTCTTTGCTTGGATTGAGCAAGTAGAAAACTACCAAATCCTTCATCTCTTTCCTTCGATCTCTTGATAAGGCTAGTGATATTGAGATGTTGAGATCCATCTTGATATCAGTAAATTTTTAACTGTAACAAAACATAAATCTTCTTAAAATTGACGATCTGAATTTTATCGTTATAATAACAAATAACAATCATTACAATATACCACATATATATAATTGTTACAATTTATCATTTGAGCATTTTACTATTAATTAATTTCGCTCGTATTGATTTCCTTAATTTTGTCTATTTACTGGTTGTTCGGACTAATACCATCTCCAGTCAAGACCGCTTCGTGACTAAGGTACCTCGCTTTGCTTAGTCATTTGTTTTCAATCTTTATTTTATTTGTGGATTACATTATTAATGATATTTATTTGTTATTTTACAAACTCTCGCTACTAACTCATAAGCTAAGCCGTTAAGGCGTGCTCTTGAATCATTAACAAATTCAGTTGTCCCAAATAGATGGTAAACAAACTCCCCATCATGAATAGATAGTGTTTATATCATCTCGATCATCTGGAGTCAACTACCGCCCCAACCAAGACTAGTATGGTCTTGTCGCGGTGCTAATATTAGGATTTGCACAAAGCAAAATAATAAAAATGAGAAAGTAGAGCACAAATACTCGGAACAAAAGGGTTGGATTATTACAGAGTCGGATAAGAGTGAGCAGGGGGTGAGAGTAGAGATGGGAGTTAATTAATAATTGAATTTTGAAGAGTTTTTAAAGTAGAGCAAACTTTCCATAGTGCCACATAAGATAGTCTTTATTTAATTAAAAAAATGGAAAAGAAAGAAAAATGAAAGTTAAATTCTAGAATCTTATACTAGCAATACTTTTATACACCCTCAATTTCCTCGCGCTTTCCTTCCCATCCAAGGCTAATAGTTCAATTTAACTACTTCCACGTGGTCACTTATAAATATCATCTTACCATTCATCTCTTCATTCCTTTCATAAAAAAAAATAATCAGTTCATTTAATAAAAGATAAAAGAGAGAAAGAAAATAAAATTCTCTGTCATGGACACAAGTATGGGAAACAAGTCTTTTACTATTGACCTTAACACAAACCCTTCATTGCACAACACCAATAGAAGTCTGATGCCGGCAAGTAGATCTATATTTCACTTCTTTCATGAATATGAGTATTTTTATTTCCGATGGATGTATTTTTATTTATTTATTATTGTGGCTATTGTTTTCTAATTACTATTATGTTTATCATTATAGTCTTATTATTTATATTATTATCTTATAAATAACAAAAATTATCTGCTATAACATATAAATGGTGACCTAGTAGTATAAGGTTCTTTAGACTGCCGGAATAAATAAGTTAAGACTCTATGTTTATAATCATTATTGTTGGGCACAGATTTTGCATAGTTTTATGATGAGAAAAACACACGTTTTGGATTGCGTACTTGTTTCTTTGGATGTATTTTAAAGTAATTTAATATGTGCAGCATGAGATGTTGGAAGAGGAATTGAAGAGGATGAAAGAGGAGAACAAGAAGCTAGCAACTATGCTAACAACTTTGGGTGAAAACTACAATTCCTTGAGAACTAATCTAATTGAGTTGCAGCAAAAACATTCCACTCATGAAGAGGACAATAATTCTAAATTATTGTCAAGGAAAAGAAAGGCTGAAGATGTATGTTGTGTAAATAATTCAGACATCAACTTTGAAGAAGCATCACCAAAGAGGCCAAGGGAAATCATCACAACCAGTATTTCAACTGTTAGTGTTAAAACCACTCTCTCTGATCAAACCTCAGTAAGTCAACAATATTAGTTATAGTTAAAATCAAAAGAGATATCTTAAGATATTAATCTAGAAGTCAAAGGGATCACTAAAAAGGAATCAATAATCAAAATTAGTTTTTCTAATGTGAATTTTGACATAAATTTCAAATTTCTAAAACTAGAATTTTTCATATTTGGAAAGTACGAAAAGAGTACTAAGAGCCTCTTGACTCTCTTAACTAATAATATGTTGCTTACATAATCAACGAATATAGAACCAAATATAAAGTAATAGCTGATTTAATTATGTGGAGAACATATTATCAGTTGAATTTCTATTATTAAAACACATAAAAATTGTATAAGTTGATTCTTAAATAAAATGTCTCAACAGTTTCAAAGAACAAGTAAAGGTGAAAGAGTATCACATAAATAGAGATATTTAGTGTAATGATTCATGCATTACTCCAGCCCAGTAATATTTTTTTTGTAAGTTGTCTTTTTTAATACTTCTTTTTTCTTGCTTTGGTTTATAGTTGGTAAAAGATGGATATAACTGGAGAAAATATGGTCAAAAGGTGACAAGAGATAACCCTTCTCCAAGAGCCTACTACAAGTGTTCATTTGCACCAACATGCCCAGTCAAGAAGAAGGTCAGTTTACTAAATGTATTGGAAAATGTATGATAATATTATTATACTATTTTGTCCAAGTGAAATTCAATTTATAGGTACAAAGAAGTGTTAAAGATCCATCAGTTTTAGTAGCTACATATGAAGGGGAGCACAACCACCCCCACCCATCCCAAGCTGAAACAACAGCGCCATTAGTTAACCAAGGTGTTATAACAAATCCAACATTTTTTAACAAATTCATGGAAGACATCAACACAAGTTCACTGCAGAAAGATTTAGTCGCTAAAATGGTGCCTTCCTTGTCGAAGAACCCTAGTTTTGCTGCTACAGTTGCTCAGCCATCTCTGGAATATTTTCTCGAATATGATTTGCAGTTACTCAAATGGGTGTTGAGGGGGTAAAATCGTCATCGTACTATCGGAGGTTAATTTTTTGGTAAATTAGCATATTAGCTGTAGTTTTAGTTTGTTGCTGAGATTCAGTACATAAAGTATTAGGGTTCGTTGGCAGAGTATATTGGAAAGTTAATGCATGTATTTAGCTTAATGTGTATTATTAATACCTTGCTTGATATATTTTTTCACCCTATGTATAACTAATGTTTGCATTAGTTATACACTCTATTGCGTGTTGAGGTGTGTATTACTAATTCCTCAAAATCCATGGTATTAGAGATGCAATGGATTCAATGCATGCATTAACATGATTAAAGACACTATTATCCCTCAAAAAATTTTCCGCATCCTTTCCAACATATATATGTAGGGTATTTCTATAAAAAAGAAATTTAGAAATTATGTAATTTATGTTATTTTTAATATATCAAACCAAATATTGCATAGGAAAAATATAAGCATAACTAGCACAAACATTACTAATACACCATATTTTATATTATTCTTATATACTCTACCAAACGGCCCCTTAGTGTATAGAAGAGCCACGCGGCATATATTTTAAGCAATTAATGCATAATGTATTTTCTTTGATTGTTGAATTGCCTAAGCACCCCAAATCAACCCACAGAACAGTTAAGAGAAAGTTGAACCAGGTTCAACACTCTTAAGAGGAAAATCCCCTTGTTTTCAAGAGAGTGAAATCATGGCCTATAGTGTGCAGGATTTTCAGCAGCCTTTACTCTTGGGCTTAGGTGGCCCAAATATACTTTTACTTTGTATGATATTGTTTGCTTTAGGCTAAACTCACACGGTTTTCTTTAAAAGGTCTCACACCATTAAGAGATTCATACATTATATATGTAGCTTCCCAGTCCTAGCTATCAATGTTGAACTTTGGTTCAGACTGAACTTTGGTTCAGACACCCGACATTCACTAAACTTTAAGATGATTTTAGAGTACATCTCAATAATCAAAAGGACTAACTCTAGTACCTCAACATATCATTTTACTCCAACTCATTGACTCCACTAAGACTAATATCTCTAGTCTTAAACTCACCACCACACCAAATATTCACACATTAGTCCTTTATTTATTAGAAACAAAAACAACAATTCACAATCATACAGACTCAATCAAAATCTAACAACTAGTAGACCAGTTCCAACTTTGTTGTATGACGTCCTTTAGATCTCTTCAATGACCATGGCTCTCAAATGATGAATTATCATGAAAAATGACTTCTCGCTGTGTAATAGATGGCTCTCCAACATTCATCATACCATATATATACTTGAGAATTCGCACACCCTAGAAAATCACGGACCGAAAATATTACTTCTCATAGGACATTGCATCATATAGGAAAACTGATGATTTCCTTTCTTTCACACATTTGCCTTATTGAATACAATTTGAAGTCAATCTTCTCTTTATTTGCTTTTTTTATTGGCCAAACTCATCGGTGGCCTCCTAAACTTGGCACGATCTTTCACTTAGATGACGTTGTTCACTTTTGACATCTAAAGTAGGTATAAAGTGTGTCATTTTGACACTTTTTGCACAATCAGCTGTAAACCCTCACGCACGTGGCTACACTCGCTTCTTACGTGGATTAATTGATCAATTAAATTATGTCAACTTATTTTAATTATCCAACACATTAATATATAACAATTAAATTAAAGGATAAAAATACATAACAAACTAACCAATTAATTGCTGACACGTGACATTTTCTCAAATAATTATAAAATTATTTAATCCCCCCTCCCTAAGTCATCTTCTCCATACCCCCTCCCGTCCCTGCTCCCCCCACCTTCATTGGACAAACTACCATTCTTGTTTGGCAGCCCCCCTCCCCCCATTCATCTACTCCATTTGCCCTCCCCCACCCCCATCTCCACTCAAGTTATCTTCTTCATTTGGCAGGCAACCCCTCCCTCCTCCAAAATCCATCTTCTCCAAACACCACAACCTCTCCATCCCACGTACGAATTCATCTTCTCCAAAATACCCCTGCTGCCCCTCCATTTTTGTACACCATTAATAATATTTTTTT
>NC_061118.1:112394905-112447086 GCF_002878395.1 Capsicum annuum | reverse complement strand
ACAAAAAAAAAAAAAAAAAAAAACTCATCTTCTCCAAATACCACAACCTCTCCACCCCACGTACGAATTTATCTTCTCCAAAACACCCTTGCCGCCTCTTCATTTTGTACACCATTAATAATATTTTTTTTCAAGCAAATCATAACACCATTAATCCTTTCAAGCACATTTTTTTTCAAGCAAATAATAACACCATTAACATCATCATCATCTCAATCATCTTCCCACTCTTGATTTGTTCCTTCCTCTTTCGCCTTCCACTCTTGATCTGTTCCTTCCTCTTTCGCCTTCCACTCTTGATCAATTTCAAATTCCTCAAATTCGTTATCATCCTCAAACAGATTCATTTTCACGTCTCCACTTGCTGCCTTTGGTTGCTCTGTTGTCATTAGATATTGTGCAAATTGACGATTAATTGTTGGCTAATTTTGTAATGAACTATGAGATTGGAAATTTTTTCTTGATTTTCCCTTTCTTCTGTTAATTCGAGAAGAGGAAATCATTTTAAGAAGGGAATCATTTTAAGAAACAAGAATTGGTTAAAATCAACACAAGAAAAAATTAAGCATTCTTATTTCTTGATTTAACCATTCTTTTTTTTTTATTTCTTCTTCTTAAAGAAGTAAGATTCTTGATTTAACCATTTTTTTTTTCTACTCTGTTAGTTTAATCAATGAAAGAAAAATTAGCATAAGGATGTGTTAAGAAAAGGAAAAAAATGGTCGAACGTTAATGGATTGAAAGAGTGAAGAAGAAAAGAGAATAAACATAAATAATTACAAAAATACCCCTCAAACGCGCTTTCAATGCGTGTGTCACACGTCCATTCAGCAAAAAGTGTCAAAATGACACACTTTATACCTACTTGAGGTGTTAAAAATGAACAAAGTCCACTTGAAATGTCTAAGTAAAAGATCGTGCCAAATTTAGGCGGCCTTTTCTTATTAGTGTCAATCTTTCGAATATGTACATGTGCATTTCTGTATGAGGGGACTTAGTTCACCTGATAACATATTCAACAAATAGCATTAAGTAGCAATGAATAGTGAGCTGATTTCACTTTTGGCAATCATCAAACCTATATGCATAGGCTCCTATTTTGCAATAAGTTTTTCTTTTTTTAATCATAACAAATAATACACCATATGGACTTAATTAACTATCCACACTTACAACTTCCCCCTTTTGATATGATTGAAAATAGGCAATCAAAGAACCCGATAAGCATATATTGAGTGCAATATTACTTTCAACTCGTGGATACACTTAAGCAACACTACCCAATACACTTCTACTAATAATCAATTCAGTTAATTAATCAACTAAATAGAGACACCACAAACAAGACATATAGAGAGTGAACTTGCATAAGTAGACATGTACCAATTTAAACAAACATGCCCTAAATCAAAAATATTTTATAACATGAGTATGATGCTGAAACAGAAGCACCAGAAAATGAGGACAGAGACTTGTAAGGGGACAACTAAAGTTGGGAAGAAGAGATGGTGACGTGCTTGTCTACGAGCATCAACAATTTGTGAAAACGCCGCCTATTGTGCCCAACTACCTCAGTAGTATTTTCTCCTTAAAACACAAGATCTCCTCCTAGGCTATTTTTTAGGCCCTCCTTCAGCTAAACATTTTATTATTTGAAGGAAACAAAGTAAACATTGGAAAGCAGGTCCAGCATGCAATAGGTTTAGGGAATCGCTATGGACCTGGTTATCTTCTAAACTATCATCTATCCTGATGGTCTCCTAACCATCCTCAGCGCCTATATAGTTGTGATTATAGCTATTTTTATCTATGCTTCATTAGACAAAAAACTCTTCTTCGTTAATTTCGACCATTCTTATGTTTCTAGTAAAAGGTTGACGAACAATTTGGGCAACACTCTGTTTCTTATACTTTTAGACTAGACCACCTGAAGATCCTTAAGTTTAGTTCCAATCATAAATATAGATGTAGAGACTGGGTTTTATGGACCTGGTATTAATGAAGAAAGTATGGTACTGAGGTAGATCAGGCTCCCCAATATTTGTGCAGGTTGGTTTTGGGGATGAGTTCCTCTTCATCAGGGTAATCCTTCAAAAAGTTTTTGGGAGCAGAGGAGTTCATTGTCAAAGAGAGTTCTTGATTTTCTTGAAAGATATGATTTCCTTCTTTAAATTTAATGTGTCATAACATATATGACACAGATTCAGTGACATGATCAAAAAATAAAGACTATCTACATTTTTTCCGCTAAAACAAAAATAGGGTAGAGAGAATGAGGGTGTATTAGGTTCACTAGTGCTTGAGTTCAATAAAAGAATTGAGATATGAAGAAATAACATCTAATGTTTCATTTCTACAAGTCAAGATTAGGAATCTTTGTGGTGTAATAGAAAAATTAGATGATGTTATTCCTTCATATCTCAATTCTTTTTTTGAGAACCAGTTTACTAGTGTGCCTTTAGAACCTGCGCAATCTACACTATAAAGACCACTGATTGTTCAAGCTTACTCAAGAAGGCAAGAGACCAATGATATATATCCTACATCAACAACTTTGTCGTCAAATCCTTCTCCACTTGATCATTTAGAAAATTTTGACCTTCTTAATTCTCTTCGTAAAGGTACACGTTTGGGCGAATCCACATATTTCATAACTAACTTTATTTCTTATGAACACTTATCTCCTACAACTAGTTGTTTGATTGACTCTCTAGATTCTGCCATTATCCTTAAATTAGTAAAAAAAAAAAAAAAAAGTCTTGAATCATTCTAGATAGCATGATGGAATGCTTGAAGAGATACACACTTTAGATAAAAATCGCACTTACAATTTAGTGGATTTATCCAAAGAAAATAAAGCAGTAGGATGCAAGTGGATCTTTGCAGTCAAAATTAATCTTTATGGTCTTTTCACGAGATTTAAAGTTAAACTTGTGGCTAAAGGGTATACTCAGAACAGGGTGAGTTAACCTGATACTTTCTATATTGTAACCAAGCTCGCCTATGTTCACTTGTTTATTACATCGACTACTTCTCATTATTGACCTTTACATCTTTGAATATTAAGAATGTGTTTCTTCATGGTGATCCCACGGAGAGGTATATATAGAGCAACATTTGGATTTGTTTCTTGGGGAAGGGTGGAAAAGTTTTTCATTTGAGAAAATCATCATATATTCTAAATTAGGTCCTCATGTCTGATTTGAAAAAGTTAGTGATGCAGTTCAGAAATTTGTGTCGAAAAAGAGCAAGTGTGGTCACTTACTCTTTTGCAGACAATCATCGACTGGTATTATTCTTCAAGTTATTTATGCTGACAAAATTGTTATTACATGAGATAATTGTGCAGGAATTTCTTTTTTGAAGAAGTTTTTACACGTCAAACTTCATATCAAAGACTTGGGACAACTAAAATAATTCTTGAATGTAGAAGTAACAAGAAGCAAGAAAAGAATTTGGGGAATATTGCCTTTTGAGCCTACTGCTTTGTCTAGCGATGAGTTGAAGATTAGGGGAGCAAGAATAAGTTGAATTTTGTAGACCTTATCAAACCAATTATTTTGTCTCAACGAGGAAAAATATACTACAATAAATGTGATATTTAGCTACAATTTTTTAGCTACGATATAGAATTCGTTACTAATTATTCACTTTTAGTGACAAAAGTTACCTTTCGTCGTTAAATACATGGGTCACATATTTTTAGTGACAAAATATAAATTTTCGTAGCACAATTTTGTCCTCTAAAGTGTCCCGCCAAAATATGAATTGGAGACATTTTATTAAGAAACATTAGTCACGAATTATGTGTTATCAGTGACACATTATTTCGTCACTAATAGTTTATCTAGTTTGTGACAAATCAACTTTTTGTCTTAAAACTAATTAATTTTTGGACACAAAAATATTTTTTCACAAAAAATATGTTGTTACAATAGTGACGAATTATATTTTGTTGTTTAATGTTGTAAGCTTTAGCCATAAATTTTATATTTACTTGTGACATTAGTTTTTGTCACTAATAATATATATAATTAGCGACAGTCATTTTATTGTCTCTAATCAATCTATGATTTAGTGACAATAAAAAATTATCACAAAATTTGAAAGGTATAAATAGCAACGACTTTAAAATTTGTAGTTGAATAATTCAACTATTTGCAACGAAAAAAATTCGTAGCAAAATATAAAATTTTCTTTGGCTACTATTGTTAATGATTACAAGTAGAGCAATGTATTATGTGGAAAAGAACAAAAATGATATATCAGATGGCCCAAGAAGCTTAGAAAAGTTTTTAGCCTCTTTAAAATAGTTTTATTCCGTATAAAACAATATCATTACTATATAGAAAATATATAACTACTATATGTGTATGAAAATGTATTATGTGCAGAAAAAATTGTATCATTTTTGTACACTAATGTATACAACTATTTTCATCATAGTATAGAAATTGTATCAATATGTATATGTATGAAACATGTATCGTATATAATGAAACTGTATCGTTGTTGTATAAAATATGTATCTCTATTTATATTTAAAAAATGCATTATAATTGTATAATTTATGTATAATAAATGTATAAATTCTCACTAATTATACAGAGATATACAATTAGTATACATGTATTATACATATTTCGGTATACTAATTTAACCGCACGTGCCTCACACGTATAATATTTGATTATTTAAAATTAAATAATTTTGTCTATTGTAAATACTTTTAGTGACATGTAAAAATTCCAACTCACTTTTCGAAGATCCTTCACATTTTGATATTATAATATAACTATAATCATATATTTTAGTATAAGAACATATATATTTAACCACCAGATGTTTCAAGTGATTGATCGATCATCACTTTTGTGTTTGAAATGTAGTATCTCTTTCCCTTGCTTTTAGAGGCTAAGAGAATGCATCAATTTGAACCATATTTGTGGCATGATTATTTTTTATTTTTTTCTATATTTAAATTTTTTTCTTGTTTTTAAAGTCAAATCTTTACCAAATTATCGATTACATTTTTATTACGTACTTAAAATATTTAAAATTTGGTACTTCTTTGATTTTTCTAATTCTAATGTTTTTATATTTATTTCTAGTTTTTCAAATCTTCTTAAAATCAAATTTAGTTGATTTAGAATTGTTAAACTAATAAAAAAAAATTTAATTATCATTAATTCTAATAATTTCTAATAAGAGAAGATTTTACCATAAATATATTTAATTAATTTTCTACACTTAAATACTAAAAAATTCATTAATTCCGATGACTTCTAATAAGGAAAATTTTTACCATAAATATATTTAATTAATTTTTAACACTTAAATATTAGGGAAAATGAAAAAAATAATTTTTTTTAAAGAAAAAACTTTTAATGAAGGACAAAAAGTTCAAACTATATTTCTAACGCACTTCACACTTTTAATTTATTATGGATTATAGATAGATTATCGATATAGATATAAATTATAGATTATAGATTTCCTGAACACACCAAGTATAACAACAACATCCTATTCAATTTTACTATTTTCCTCATAAAATTTTAATTTAGTTATTAATTTTAATTGATAAGTACTTTGAGATCAGCTAATATTTTTTAAAAATATTTCATAATTAAAATATTGTGTCGGGGCATCCAACTAATATTTTTTAAAAATATTTCATAATTAAAATATTGTGTCGGGGCATCCGTATCCTAATATAAAGAGAATAAAATTAGTTGTAAGAAAATTTTCCCAATTAAAATACCTTTCATGTTAATTTTTTCTTTTTATTGAAACATTTCATAGTTAAAAAATTATGTTGGTCATCTGTATCCTAACATAAAGACACTACATTTAAAAGTGAAAAGTTGTGTGCAATGAAAATTTTGCCGTGGAGCATTTGATGGAGCAATTATAGCTATTTAGTATATACTAGTTTATACGCACGTGCGGTGCACGAGTATCCCTAATCATGTTTAAATTTAAGATAACAACAATATGCAACACAACAAATTTCTACAATTATGCATAGGACATACAACAATAAGTTAAGTAAGAAAATATGAATGAATGCAAGAATATTACTTGAATCAAAACTAAAATAAGAAAAAAAAATAGAAGCAAAAAGTCGAGAATCAAACTCACAATTGATAATAATAAGTTTACAAAATAATAATAGCATATGGTTCTTCCTATCTATAATTAGAAATAATAAGTCACCAAAATATAATAGAGTATGATTCTTTTTCTTGAACTTGGTAACTTTAATAATAGAGTATGATTCTTCCTACCTATAATTAGAAAACTACCCTAAACGGCTAATAGAAAAATAATAATATGATTATTCCACCTATAAGAAAATCCTAAAAGGAGAAAACAATATTTTAATTACATAAACATAGTAATTTTTTGGTAAGTATTAGTTGTCATATATAATATAGGACTTCATACATATATAATTTTATTAAAATAAGGAAAAGTTTTACTGATAAATATTTAATTGATTTTTAAGTTTTAATTCTTAAATATTACTAGAAAATAGCAAAAAGAGGATCTTGTCTATTATGAAGTTATTTAATGAAGGGTAAAAAGTTTAAACAATATTTTAAGACCTTTTCACACTTTTAGTATAGTATAGATATAGGTATAGAAGTATAGATAGAAAATAATTTAATTATTGTCATAATAGTTTGAATTTAATATCAACTAAAAGTTGTTAGTTTTTACCTTATTTAAATTATATAATTTAGGACTTTCAAATCAAGGAATATTTTGTATTGACTCTTACCTTATTAAAGGACTCTTACATTATATAGAAACAGGAAAAAAAAAAACACTCTGCTTTTCTAATCTCTCACTTTTTGCTTTTCTTCATCTTTAACAGGAATATAAGCAAAGTCATGCCACCAGGAGTACGTATATATAAACAAAAGACACTTACTGGAGAAACTATTTCAGCTACTCAATCTATGGATGAGACAAACAAAAGTACTCCTACAACTATTACAGATAATACCATACATGCAAGATTGATTAAACTAAGTTATTCGGTACTTATGGATGAACTATTATTCACCCAAATAGGAATGCCCTTTACAATGTTGTCTACGTTACACTTAACTGTGGTGAATGTTTTATGCACTTGATTCAGAACTGAGAGAGTAATCTATATTATATGCTATTGTTGCAAACTTTGTAAATTATTAGAGATTTTCAAATAGGGATAATTACGGTCCAACAGTTTGAGGTGAACTAGTTTATGATAGCTGGAAAATAGATAGTTTGTTATATTTAAGAATGATATACATATATTATACATATAATATACATATAATTTATATATTCAATGTAGAGATTTTTTATATTTCTATCGTATATAAATAAGTTAGATAGAATTGTACGTGTTGGTAAGTTTCCTTTATAAATATCGTTAAGCCTTAATGGTCGATGAAGACTTTGGACTAAAGAAAAAGTGCTAGAAATTCACTTATTTTGGAGTAATAATAAGTAAAATTGACATTTCCCCTTTTTAATTGTACTATTCGTCGCGTTAATCTGTTATAAAGTTGAGGATCTACTAAAGATAATCTCTTAATCCCATAAAAAATAAAAATAAGATTTGCATACACTCTATCTTCTCGACACCCTAATTGTGAAATAAAATCAATATGTTGTTGTTGTAATATTAGTAGTCATGTTAGTAGGTGAGCTACTCATGTAGTAAATTGAAATACCAGGTGATTGATAGTTATTAATTATATGGAAGATGCATATTTGTTCCTTCAAGATTGGATTAATTATTTAAGCAGGGAAAGGACTAAAAAAGAAAGAAAGAATAATCTTTTCAGTGATTTTTTATTTTGGAGAGGAATAATTATGGCTTTTTCATGTAATCATTATGAGAACGATGATTGTAATATATAGCTTATGGACAAATTGATTATGATTAATGCGAAATAGTTTGTTATGCTTTCTGCGGACAAAATAACTTGATGGATCCTCGTACTTGTCTGAATTTATAAAGTGAACGTTTCTACTTAGCCTTTTGTTATCTAAACTCTTCAACTTATCAAAAGCAAAAATTTTGGTTAATGGCAGTTGAATTATTTTCATTCAGAAAGCTTAGTTCTTTAATTTGGGTTATACTAGTTTTACCTAAAAGATTGTATCTTGTTTGGACTCTGATAACTAGGTTGCTAATACCTTAATCTCAGACTAATTGGGGTGGACTACATGAATGAAAAATTTGGGGTCATTTGTGAAAGTCAATAATAATCAAATGAGTATCCTTTAGGAGGAAAAAAAAGTTCTTTTGTTGAAGTTGCACTAAATTAAGAAAGGGAAAATTTGGGTTGATGGTAGTCAAATGATATTCATTTAGAAAGATTAGTTCTTTTAATTTGTGGCTATAGTATTATCTTGTGACTAGTGGTGTTAGTTTATTTTGCATACTATACTAGTTTATAAGCACTTATGTTTTTGTGTTTGTTATACTGTTATCGGTCCTAAGTCGGGGGGTCTATCGAAAACAACATCTCTACCTCACCTGAGGTAGTGTATTGGTCTGCGTACACTCTACCCTCTCCAGACTCCACTACGTGGGAATACACTGGGTATATTATTGTTATTTAGTGAGTCAAATTTTTAATTACTATGCAATTGTGGTAGTGTATATATCACTATCTGCAACTGACTTTTTCTACTCAGATGATACAAGTAGAATTAAGAAGCGTCGAGGAAAAACTAGGGGAAAAGGTCTTGAAAAGTTGAAGAGGACTTTGGAAAAAAAGATGGTAATAGATATTCTAGTTAGTAAGGGAAGGCGAGTTAAGGCGGTCCAGTCATCAAAACTATCAAATGAGTTGGGGATAATTGCATGAAATTTTCTTACGCTTCCAAACAAGTGGAAAGAACTAACAAAAGAGGAAAAAGATGTTGCACTGATTAGATGTCATATAAGATTTTTTACACTTTTTAATCTTGTAACATTGATGATAGTATCCTTTTAATACGTCAGAGATCTTAATTTTTATGTTTATCTCCTTAAACATTTTCTCCAGGAGAAGTTTGAAATTAATTTGGATGAACATTACATCAAAGATAGTTGCGAAGATATCCTCAAAAATAGGAGTCGCCAGTGGCGTCATAAATTAAAAAAGATATTTGAAAGTGCACGTTCTAAGGAAGCTGCTCGTAAAATTGAAGTACCAGAACTGACACCCAAAAATTGGAATAAACTTTGTGACATGTGGTCAGATCTGGAGCATAAGGTGACCTATATTCAAATAAATATGCACTTTATTTATTTCAATGTTATTTAACTTAATTATATATGTGTTTTCTTTGTAGAAGCGATGTCAAGCAAAAAAGATCAATCGATCAAAGCTAAAATGTAATCATATAATGGATTCGAAAGCATTTGTAGTTGCTCATGCTGAAATTGTAAGTCATATATTTTTTTGTTTTCTTGTTAATGGTGATTTAGTGATGAAATTATTGTGAATACCATTTTTTTTATCAATGAGTACTAGATTCACCTTTTCTTACTTCGTGGAGCAAGCTAACTTTATTGTCATTCTATGCAATCATTTTTTTCTAACTTTATTGTCATTCTATGCAATCATTTTTTTATAGGGTGAAGAACATGAAGGGTGGAATCAGACAAAATTAACTTCTACAAAAGCACTCATTACTCGACTGAAAAAGGCTGGTCATCTGAACAAGTTGAAGCTAACTATGTAAGAAATTAGATATTTTGATCGCATATGCAAATATGATTTACTTATTGCTATCATAACATTAATAAATACTTATTTTTTTGCATAATAACATGAATGATTTGAAATATCTATATACATCAGAGAGTCAACCATGACTATTGATGAAATTGTGGATGCTGTACTTGGTAAAAAGTCACGATACATAAAAGGTCTTGATTATGGTTCGAAACCTGACATTACTAGAGCAACACAAAGAAGAGCGGCAGAGTTAGAAGACTCCATTAAAAAGGTGAAGGAGAAAGCTGCTACTGTCCAACATGATCCACAGAAACATTAGATGCAGCTGAAGTCCTGGTAGAAAATCAACAATCTCAAATAACATCGTTAAATTCTCAATTGGAAATTTTATTAGCGCGCCAAGATGATAGTTTGAAACAAATGCAGCATTTTATGAGCTCGTCCCAGTCAAGGTTAGAATTAGTATAGTTTAAATTATAAATTTTATCATAGTTTTTTTAATTAAATTAGATAAAAATTTGTAGCATTTAGCCCCTAACTATATTTTCTTTTCATGATACAGTGATCATTGAACCTTATCAAGTTATCCTTTGAGATACAATGAATAACTACATAAGAATATCATTGTTGTTGTAGTATATCATGATATCATAACATATGAATTCTAATCTTAAAATATTTTTTTACACAGGTTGTGAAAGGTAGAAATCAAGACTAGTTGCTACAAAAAATGTTTTTGCAATGATCTTTTGAGAAGAAACCTCCATTTTATTATCTTTGTTTTGTTAATGTTTAGTATATCTCAATTAGACTTTCAAGTTGGATGAATTTTGGTCAATGTTGATTTTTATTTAATCGTATCTAGTGAGATATTATCTCATGAATGTCATTTTAGCTGTTCATCTCATGAATGTCTTTTTAGTTGTTCTTGATTAATATATGACATTGTTTTTAATTTTTTTTGCTATTATCTTACTTCTTTTAGTATGTTTCTTTTTAATTTGTATAACACTCTTTGTAATGAAGTTTAAGATATTTATATATGATTTTAGTTTCAAATTATGAAAACCTAGCCAGCTAAATACAAATGGTTGTGATTAGTCACAAAATATTTTGTATGTAAAAGCTTTACTTTTACCTTCTAAAACCGTCACATATTCGTCATCAAATTACAACATTTGATGACGAGTAAATTTTGTCCCTAAATAGACCACTTATTACCTACAAATTAACTTTGTATTTTGTGACAATTGCTATCGTCACTAATTATGACATATTCTAGTGACAAAATTTTTTCGTAGGTAAAAAAAGTATTTTTAGTGACGACGTGATCGCTTTCAGCTACAAAATAATAAGAAAGTTATGTTGTCACTAATTTATACATTTAGAGACAAATAGAGAATGCATATATAAAAGATAGTATTTAATGACGAAATAATTTTTGTTCTGCGACGAAATACATAGAAGATTAGAGACAACTTAATTCATCACTAATTCAAATAAACAATTAGCAACACATCAATCTCGTCGGCATTATAACTCCTTTAGTGACAAAAAAAATACTATTACCTACAAAAAATATAATTTCTATGACGAACAAGATCGTCATAAATGCTACGCATTTGGGGACAAGAAATGTTTTCGTCATTAATGTAAGGCTATTTAGTGACGAAGCACTAAGTCGTCTCAATATACATTTAACGACCCATGATTTAGGGACGAACGGATGACGATTATATTTTCGTCACGAAAGGTATTTTGTGACGAAATATGATTTTTTATGACAAAATATTTCATCATGTTGTAGCGAATAACCATTTATGATACTATAGAGATGAAACCTATGAAATATAGCATTGGTATACCTCCGGTGACATGGACTAAAGAAGAAGTGTAGAAGATGAATGTATTAGAGGATTTTGCAATTGGCATTTGTTGCTAAGTTCTCTTATGGTTGGCTGCAATTAGAATATATAAGGACTCAAATTCCAAAACAATGTAAGATTAAAGGATATTACAAAAATGGGCTTTTAAGAAATAGACATACTTTGATGCATTTTAACCTAATGGAGATTATGTAAACATATTGTCAAAAATGTTTATTATATCACTGCGAAGGATGGTGTGGCATGTCAAATGAGGACACTCATTTATGATGCAAATTTGCACCTGATGTGGAAACTACTGCTAGCCATGGCTTGAATTTCTTTCCTAGACTTACAACCAACCTTTCTTTTAAAGGAATTATTGTTTTTATTGGTATCGGAAGTTGAAAATCTGTCATTTGGATATACGTATGATTAATAAAAATATCCTAGTTGTGTGAGAGTTAAAGTCCAGGTTGACCTTGCTATTAGGTTACCTCAATGCATTGAGATAGAGGTGGTGAATAATACAAAAAAAGAAACTAGGGTGCAGGCAATTAAGATTCATATGACATGTTGCCTAAATATTGTCACACTTTTAAACTACAAGGGCATGCTGAAGATGAATGTAGAAGTTTACATTTGAAGTTAAGATTTAAAGTGATGGAGAACAACAGTGAAGGCAAAAAACAATAATGAGGAGCATTGATATGCCCAAATTACAGCTCTCCTAACAGAGTCTAAGTGGTCGTTGTCAAATATATAACCTAACTAGGTTGGGATCGAATCCCACAGGGAATATGGTGTTAACTAAGTCATATGATTATTAATAGACTATTAATCAAAAGTTTCCAAAAATAAAAGGGGATTTATATTGTTAACAAAGATTGTTCAGAGTGTACTCAGTGTAAGGGTGTTAAGTGGGCCGGGCCGGGTCAATCCAGAATCAGCCTGTGAATTTTAGTTTGTTAATGGGTCATCCGGATCCGGGCATGGTTAAATGGGCAGGTCCGATTTCGGGTCCAATAGTAATTTTTTTAAAAATAACCCTGAAACGGCCCACTTAACCCAACCTGGTCAAACCCACCGAAACCTGATCAAAATCGGTTAAAAATTCGATCAAAACCGGTCAAAAATAAAAAATAAAGTTTTTCTCCAATATACACTATATATACCCACCTATATGCATTTTAAATACGTTAAACAATATATATACACTATATATATAGTATATACTACATTAGAATTTAAAAATTATATACACATATACACAATTATATATGTAATCATGTATACGACTATATGTTAGTTAAATATATATATATATATATATATATATATATATATATATATATAACTCTAAATAAAACATATACTACAAGATATATACTACAATATAATGATATATATAATAATTTATAAAGCATATACACATGTATACATTAAATATATACGTCTATAGAAGATATATACACATATATACGTATCATTCAATATATATGTACTACTTTAAATAAAATATACTACAATACATATATACTACAATAAATACACACACTATATATATAGTTATATACTAATTTATAAAACATATACACATGTTTACGTTAAATATATACGTCTATAGAAGATATATACACATATATACGTACCATTCAAAATATATATACTACTTCAAAAAAATATACTGCAATATATAAATACTATAATATACACACACACATACTATATATATAGTTATATACTAATTTATAAAACATATACACATGTATACGTTAAATATATACTACTTTAGAAAATATATACACATATATTCGTACCATTCAATATATATGTACTACTTTAAATAAAATATACTATAAGATATATACTACAATATATACACACACTATATATATAGTTATATATTAATTTATAAAATATATACACATGTATACGTTAAATATATACGTCTATAGAAGATATATACACATATATATGTACCATTAAATATACATGTACTACTTTAAATAAAATATATTACAATATATACATATACTACAATATACACACACTATATATATATAGTTATATACTAATTTATAAAACATATATACATGTATACGTTAAATATATACTACTTTAGAAAATATATACACATATATACATACCATTCAATATATGTACTACTTTAAATAAAACATATGTTACTTAATATAATAAATTAATAATACTTGATAGTAAATTAGTAATATATTAAAGCTAAGTATTTAATTTAAACTAGAAATTCAATTTAAATCATTAAATGAAAAAAATTACAAAGTAAGGACTAAGGAGTGAATGAATGTTGAATTTTATTGATTGCAAAATGATCCAAAATTCATAATTTACATGAATTAAAAATCTACAAATTTTGCAACATTTTTTCCAACCCATTCATGTTAATATTAACTGAAACTTGCATAGGATAGTCAAAGTCAACGGGGGCAAAACCATGGATTGGACTTGATTCTGCTGAGTTCTCCCGTGAAGTCATAATTTCTTCAAGTCTCTACTCGTCGTTCGACCCCGGTTCCATTCCTTGATTTCTTCGTTCCGCTTTAATTAAATCTCTAAGGCAAAGTAGAATATTCATTGCATTACTTCCCAATGAGTGTCGGTTGTCTCCAAGCTATTGTCGTTCCTGACTAAAAGCGCCCTTCGATGCAACGGTTGACATTGGAACATTCAAGATATCTCTAGCTAATCTTGAAAGCACGGGATATTGTGTTTCATTATTCCTCCACCAATCCAACGCGTTGATCCGTCGTCTGCGATTCTCTATCGACATTCGGAGATAATACTTCAGTTCTTCCTGATAAGTTGTTGCGTAAGATCCCTCCTCAACACTGTTCCAACAAGGTAAATCATAAAAATAATCAGGAAAACCACTATGTGCCGGCCTTTTAGAAGATGATGACTCCTTGGGAGGATGAGGAGCAACAGATAGAGTGATATTTGTCGATACAACTAAATCAAATAAATCAGCATAGTAGTTATATAATTTAATCGGCCATAGCCATCCACAAATCAGATTGTTCTTGTTCCTCATCATCAGAATCATTGTTAGTATTTATCTCTAAGTTAGCATAAATAAGAGTACTAAAGTGGCACATAGTAGTATATTTCATGCATGGATTTATCATAGCACCAACCAAGTAAATAGGAGGAATCAAAATTAAATATTTTTTAAATTTAGCAAACATGGCACCAACAGTTTCTTTGTAACCTTCTTTATTTTTATATTCTTGAGCAAATCAGAAATATCGGCTATATATGCCAAAATATTAAAAATAGTAGGATAATAAGCACCGAAAAATTCAATCGTAGCTATATAAAATTTTTCCAGAAACTTAACAAAATCATTAATTACAGCCCAGTCAAAATCATGTAGCATGCAGTGGGTAGAATCAGCAAACGAACCACAATGTTGGTTAAAAGATAGTGTAATAGAAACTCTATATTTATAATAAGTTTTTAAAAAATCATACGTAGTATTTCATCTATATCACATTCTTCGAGCATCAATATCGGTGCAAGTCCATTTTGTTCACGTTTAAGTTTAAAGTCTCTAATTCTTTTTCTATGATTATGTCCTTGAATAAAATCAACGGCAAGTCAAATTTTTTCAATATAAAGCTCAAAAAACTCAAGACCATGTCTTATAGTTAAATTATATATATGACAAGCACACTTAACTTGAAAAAATTTAGGTAACTGCGGAGATAGCTTAGATTTTAACTTTGTTATGGTAGTCTTGTTGTTAGAAGCATTATCAAAAGCAATACATAAGATTTTATTTACAATACTGTAAAATTCTGCAACTTTAGCAATCTAATCAACAATAAAATCTCCAGTATGTTTACGATCTTCATCATATAAAAAGCAAGAATACATTTTTGCATAACAAAATTACTAGTTATCCAGTGACAAGTAATGGTTAAATAATCATTTTTATTTACAGCACGACCAAGATCAGAAGTTAGGACATTCTACATTGAATATTTTTTAACAATGTTGAGAAATAAAAATAATATTGTGAATGAACTAAGAATTTTTTTGGGTTTAAAAAAGTATTTTAATTGAATTTTTTAAAAAAATAAAATAGTCCAATTAGTCATTTTTTGGGCTCAAACGGTAATATAGCCGTTGGGCCCAACGGGCAAAATCAATTTTTTTTAAATACAGGCCGATTAACCGGCGGACTCAAATCGGGTCCAAAACCAAAAATAACGCAACCCTAGACCCAGTACCCTATAGTTCATGGGTTGATCGGGTCGGGTCAAATTGGGTCGGGTTTGCTAAGTGGGCTGGGTCGAGCCGGGTTGTCCCAGTCCGTTTGACAGGCTTAACTCAGTGTACTAGTTAGTGATATATTTGCATAGTAAAGATCAATGAGAATTAGTAAACCAGGATTACGGTCACCAAAGTGCTTTAACAATAAGGGTTATGGGTCATCTCAAATCCCTACTTAACTAATCCAATTACAAGGCTAATTATGCAGTAAAGTACATTTAATTGTTTCTCAACCCTAAAAGATGGTTACACTTTAATTCTTTCAAACTTAAAGATTGAATTTATTTTATCAATTAAATCCTCAAGAAGTTGATCCTGTTAAGGCATTAATCCATAAAACCAAAGGTTAATTACTTTGATTTTCTTGTAACTCTTTTCTTTTCTCAACACCAACTTTTCTACTCAAACAAGTGGTGTCTATGGGCACATTCTCCGAGTTTGCAACCAAGAAGAATTATTAAGTTGAAGAGAAGGTTATGCAATTGAATTTGTCTATGAAATTTGATCATTCCCATAACCCTAACTATGAATCACACCAAGGCTTCTATAACCCCAGTTATGGGAGTTTTAGCCACACATAGTTAAAGAAAGGAATTCCATTATATGTCTCTTAAATAATTCAAAAAAACTCACAAAGATACAAGAGATTATTCCAAATCTTCAATTGATAGTGAATAAAATAAAATCCCAAAGTCTACACTTGTTTCTCGGAGAATTCTACGTTACAATTGTGTTTCAATATCCAAAAGATACCTAATCAAACTCTAAGTTAGGTATTTATAGCCTCACAAAAAGTGGGAATTTAAAATTCAAACACAGGTTGTTGCATCATCGGTTGACAGACAAAGTGATAGTCCATCGCAATACTGATCGCCCATCATCAAGTCCATCGTTGGGACTCTGACTTCCATCTTGTCTATTTAGGGTTGACGGCCAAAGTGACGATCTTTCACAATCCTGACGGCCCATCAACCAGTCCGTCAATGAGATCATGAATTCTAGGATTTCTTTTTAAGGCCGACGGACACAGTGACAGTCCGTCACTGTCCAAACAATCCGTCACTTGGTCCGTCACTGAGGTCCTTGATGACTTCATTTCTGCTTAAGTCTGACGGATACAACGACGGTCCATCACAAGACTGATGGCCCGTTAGTTAGTCTATCACATGCAATCATTTCCTGCTTTTCCAACTTATTTTTTTTCTGAGTCATTTTTCTAAGAACAAGTAAAACCCAACATCAAATACTTCAATAGTTACTTAAAAACATACAATTATCCATTGTAAAGGTGCAAAATATTTCGTCAAATGTCGGAACATCAACATCCTCAACTTAAGACAATTACTTATCCTCAAGCAACTCAACACCACATCACGTGCATAATAAGAACAATGAGGTATTCGGCTGTTGAACTACGTATTAAGTAACCACTTAATTGACACCTTACTCATGAAGTCTCAACACACAAGGATCCACATTTGGTATTATTCTACAGTTTAATACATGCATTCTCATGGACACATAGTCCCTAAGAATCAGTAATGATAAGTACAGCTCAATTTGCCCTTACATTCAAAGAAATCCACCACACTTGCTCAATTAACTTGTGGACTAACAAATCAAACTCTCACTCTCACAAGAGAAATTTCAAAAAAAAGTGCATACACACATAAACTTTCCCTTATCATCTTATTCATCCTATGGTTGATTAGCAAGGATCAAACAAGACTTTTTATAGCTTGTAATGAGGCTTCGGTGATAGGTGAGGAATGTTTCTAGGATAGACTTTGGGTAGTGACTTCACCTTCCTTGTCTTTAATGCTACTTACCGTGACTACTTCTTTTCAGTTTTCTTTACAATCTATACTCTCCATCCTAGAATCTTAAGACACCCTTTTTTAACAAATCTACATCATCCATTCTTAACTTATGTTGATGCCATCAGTTGAGGTACATATTATCTGAACATATCAGGGCTGGATGAGACTCATTTACACAATTAAAACTACTTAATTTGAATTACTAACTTCCTAACAGTAGCCACCCTCAACTTAGGCATTTTGCCGGAGTTAAAGTGCATAATGTCCAAGGAGGAACCAAGGACAAAATCGGATGTTAACACTCAAAATAAAGTGAATAAGAATTGTCGAGTTTAAATAAATAAATAAACAAAGGCTCAGAAAGGGTTCAAAGGGCAAAAATTACATCCTTTTGGTAGAGGTTTTAAGGCTAAATGGATTAATAATGAAAGGAGGCTTGTTATCCTATCCTATTTAATCAACCACAATTCTACACAAATGAACCGGGCAAGTTGTACACACAATGTAAGAATTACATCAAATCCTCACACACACTGGCAATAAACTAATACTCGTACTATAGACTTTTGGAATTACACCAACATGATTATGCTTGCTTTAATTCAACACTCTAATGCTAATCATAGATCCATAATGGTTGATCATCACATAGTATGTACAATAAGTATAAAAAAAAGAACATTTTCATAAATCTCAGTTTACAGCTTTCAACCAAATCATTAATCTCCACACACATGAAGGGTATTTAACACCTTAAATATTAAATGAAAGAACAGAACATATTTATAATCACCAAATCACACAAAAGAAAAATTCTAAACATGTAGGTTCTACTGGATAGCACACGAGGGAAAACAACACAGGCGACAAAAAACCTCGTGGTTACCTACTCCAACTAACAAGTACCCCACCCTACTAAATAGAAATATTTGTCCTTAATGCATCATAAATTAAGTACAAGGGAGTAGAATACTTGAAAATCCCTTAGGCTTGTGAATCAGTCGATTCAGGAAAGGCTTCTTTAACCTTAGATATGGCAGTAGCAACCCCCTCAGTAACTGGGGTACCCAATACAGCTTCCTCCTTAGTGGCAGGTATCAGAATAGTCACCAGCTCTGGAATGTGTCCACTTTCTCATGCTGAACTAGTGGACACCCCTATTGTTTTATCCGCAACGTACTTTCTTCTCTTGTTTTTATCTCTCTTTGATTTTTTAGAGCTCTTCTTAAATTTCTTTGCTCAGGTGTCTCATCTCTATGTCTCTTTTTCCTCTCTGATCTTGTGTTTCCATTTTCATCAATCTTTTTACCTCTATCCTTGAGTGTCCTACCCATGAGGTCTACAAAAACTTCTTTTTTATCACTTACAGCTAATGCAGGGTCAAATACACTTGGTGATGGTTGCTTCTTCAATTCAGCAATATCAATATGTGTTTGCTTGAATTCAGCCATGAACCTTGCAAAGTCTAGAATTGACAGCTCTCTCAACTTGTTGTTCACTCGCTCTTCCATATCATCCATCCTAAAATGCAACTTCTTGTACAGTTTAACAGCTTCAGCCATAATTCTATTTACAAACGACTTGAATTCTTTTTCCCAAGCACTCAGTTGTTGCTCAAACTTCTTTTGAGCTTTCACCATTTTCGCAAAACTCTCCTGGGTCAACCTGTACTCCAAATATCTCAAAGGTATAGAAGCAGTTCCTGATGTCTCTCCCACCGGAGGTATAGACTCTGAGCCTGTAGAAGTACCCTATGGGACATAAGTAACTATAGGCAACGACATACCTGAAGGCACCTTCGAAGTTTTTGGAGTAGGTGTAGTTTATGTCTCATATGCTGGTGGCTTATGGACTCTCATCTCAAACATAGAATCATCTTTTTCCGCTCAATGTCTTGCCTTATAAATACTCAAACTTCATTATCCACTCCACAAATTATAGGCACATTCGCTTTCCTACATAGCTCTATGATCAAGCACAAAAATAGTAATGCACTTGCCATCTTATGTACACGAACAAATATCTCATCAGTAATTATGTGTCCAAAGTCGATCTTTAACCCCTCAATCATACTGACCACCAATATTGCTCTTTGATTATCTCGATTAGCATCTCCTCCGGTAGGCATCAGCCTCAGTCTGACTATGGCCTACCAAAACTTTGCCCTAAAACTTAGGGATGACTTTGCAATCCGCTCTTTACCCTGAAGTCATGACGGGTTACCATTATCTGTGATAATCCAAGCCAACCAAGGCCTTTGGCTAGATGTTGTAGTCATACAATACTCTAATTTTGGTGTGATGGTTCGTGCTAGATAGTATGGACCAAACAACATCCTATTGATTGTGCAGTTAAAAATATCAATTGTTACCCCTCTTAGAGGAACCTATCTTTTGTTCCTCATAATTGCTATTTTAGAGCCTTTGGGATTAGCAAAGAATTTTTGCACCAAGTTCCCTGGAGGCTTTCTCAAGCACGCTAGCTCATATTTATTAAGCCTCCTTTCTAAATTTGGGTACTCATGAAGATCAGAAGTGACTATCTAATACTCTTCTGCAATGGGCCTCTTCATGGGTCTATTTTGCATAGGATCTCGCCCATCATAGAAGTGTTTCTTTGCACCCTTAACCTTCCACCTGATTAACTTCCAGGTCTTTGCTTTGGATCACATCTTCTTTCTCAGGTTTTGACACATCGATTGGGTCAGGATTTGAAGTGTTAAATTCTTCCTCGTCGGGGCTAGAACTCATACTACTACTGCTCTCACTTTTACTCTCCTCATCAAACTGGGAGAGTGTTTGTTTCTTCTTCTCACTTTGGTGAGTATTGAAGGATGGTGCTTCATCATCCTTTTTCTGTTCACCTCTGCCCATTGAAGTAGTATATCTCAGGATTGTTAAGATCATCCACCACCTCTCTTTGATTGTAGATTATGAGTCATAATGCCTGAGAATAGAACATAAGATCACAATACTCAATTAAAAGATATAACAAGTTGAAATAACAAAGAAAAAAGAGTTACTATTTTAAATTAATGGTCAGGATAATGGTCTGTCGCCTTTGTCTCATCTTAGCAGAGAAATAGTGGTTTATTGACGGTCAGGAGGACGGTCTGTTGGGTGACTGGCGGTCTTTTTCCATGTCCTCCATTGCTTAATAGTACCTATTTTAAAAATTCAGTTAGCGACAACCATAGTGACGGTCTATCACAAGGTCAGTGATCCGTCACTTTGGCTGTCGGCTATTTCCTTCTCAGGTTCATGCCTTTTTGTGAAATTTTACCAAATACCTGTTAGGTGTAAGCTTTGTATCCGAAAATTTTGTGCCAACAAGACTACTTTCAACCCCAGTTTTAAGTGTATTAGAATATGAGTTACTCAGACTTCACCTAAACAGATCATACCAGTATTCAATTCATAGTTATATTAAAAAATACTCTTCAGAAGGCACTTGTATTAACATCTTAAAATGCTCAACTTTTTAAACAAAGAGAAGAAGTAAGAATCATCCATTTTTCTTGATGTTTCTCTTCACACTTCTTAGAACCTCACAACCTTTGAACAATTAGAACTTAATGCTTTAAAGAGTAAAATTTTAAAGTTTTAGACTGATGAAAATAGAAGAGATGGATGGCAGATTAAATAAGGTAGAAAAGAAACTGAAGATTCCTTTGAGATGATGGATTTAATTTAAAGAGAATGAATGTGCATGAGTTTTTAATGTTTTGGGAGTTAAAAGGACAAGATCATGCATGTAACTGATTCCATTTATCCATTTAAAATAATTTTGGGTCGATTCAAATATCCATTTGGGCCCATCTTGCATTAGAGCCCAAAACAAAAGTGACGATCTTATCGACGATCCGTCGCTGTACTAATGACCTGTTGGGTAAGCCATCACAACTTACCAAAACTACCTAAGTTGACAGTCCATTGATGATGTGATGGCCCGTCATATTTTTCGTCAACCCTTATCCAGAATGTTTAACTTTTAGCCATTTGGTGACAGTCCAGGCGACGGTTCATCCTTGAAGTGATGGTCCATTGCACTTCCCATTGTGCCATATCCAGAATGATTGTTCTTTGTCATGGCATTGACGGTTTTTGTAACGGTCCGTGAGTCTCTCCATCGCATCTTGTCAACTTGTTTAATTTTATTCTCCATGAAGCAAAACTTCTACACACTTACAACCAAATTAATTATACAAGAACAAATAGTCATAACTAAATGCTACAACATTACATTGTGGGTTGTTTCCTACTAGCTCCTGATTTAATATCGTGGCATGACTCAATTTTCTTGATTACTCAGACTTCATCAAGATAAATTATACTCAACCATTTTATCGAGTCCATCGTACCAACATACTATTTGATTCATTTCCCATTCACCTTAAAGACACTCCCATCTTTATTGTTTAACGCAACTACTCCAGATGAGTAGAATTGAATAATTTTGAAAGCCCCAGACCATTTTGATTTCAGCTTACCAGGGAAGAGCTTAAGCCTCGAGTTGAAAAGCAACACCCAATCATCAAGTTGAAAGTCCCTCTTCTCAATTCTTTTGGCGTGGTATTTCTTCATTCCTTCCTTATATAAATTATCTTTTCTATATGCACCGAGATGGAACTCATCTATCTCATTCAACTGCTCTAATATCAAGTCCGCTGCCTCTTTACAATCTATGTTCAACATTTTGAGTGCCCACAAAGCTTTGTGTTCAAGCTCAATTGATAGATGACACGCTTTTCCAAAAACAAGCTGAGATGGTGACATTCCTATGGGCATTTTGAAAACCGTTCGGTATGCCCACAAAGCATCATCGAGCTTTCTTGACCAGTCACTTTTATTTGCATTGACAGTCTTGGACAAAATCACCGTGATTTCTCTATTTGAAACCTCCACTTACCCACTAGTTTGTGGTGACATGGAGTGGCCATTTTGTGTTGTTTCACGCATAGTGCAGCCCGAAATACCTTATTGTAGAAGGGTGATCCCCCATCATTTATGATCGTGCATGGAACTCCAAAGCGTGAGAAAATATTCTTCTTTAAGAATGCAACCACTATGTTTCCTTCATTATCTTCCAAGGTAACTGCTTCAACCCACTTTGACATATAGTTGATCGCGCAAACGCAAGTGTACGTGGTCTACTAAGTAGTAAAGTGGCCTTCAAGAAAGCCGAATATCGATCCTACAAGGACTTGTGTTACACAACTACCCAATTCTAGTTGAACAAATTGAGAAAGGTAACCAATAAAGTTTTAGAATTATAACTAAAAGTAAACTAAGCTAATGCAGAAAAGTAATGACTTTGGACAATCAATGGATAGAGACCTAGGATTAAGGCTGATGAACAACCAAACTTAGTTATTGAACTTCATTCATTAAATCGCTAATCTTGTTTGTTGATTCATAGGGTTAATCTCATGATTATGGTCTCCTGACCTCTAACTGTTTACCTAATTTGGACATTAAAACTACATCGTTAAGCAAGGATGTAATAATCCAACTAAGTGATTTAAACCTATCATCCTACGTGTGAATCAAGTAAGGCTTCTAAGTACATCCTTGTGCTAGATGCTAATTCGAATTCCTTATTTTATAAAAGAATACGAACCATACTTTTCTTATCCCCGTGTTCTATCTTCCTATTCTCTCTCCCGAGATCATAAGATTGACAATGAATATATTCAAAGGGTAGCTACTCCTTAAAATAGTTAAAATAAGGATAAACAAGTAACCATAATGACATGCGACTCAAACAAACTTAATTCAAAACAAAAGTATTCATGATCATGACCTTAACCCTGGAAAGGGAGTTTATCCTTTAATGGAAATATTCATCATCCAATCCAACGAAATTAAAGAATGATAAAACCTAAAAAGAAGTTGTGGTAGCCTCCGATATCTTCCAAGGACGTCTAAAAGTGAATAATAATGTTTACAAAAATGTATTTATGGTATACAAGTAGTACCAAGCTGTGTAGGATTGGATTACACTTCTGTCCAAGTGTGAATTGGACCTCGCATCACACTTGCTGGAAACAGGAGTGGAAGTCGCATCGCACAAGCTGAAACGAGAGTAGAAGTCACATCGCGAGGCTTAAAAGGTGGTGTGGAGGCTGCGACGCACCCTCATCACAAGGGATCACTGTTTTGGGTCCCTTATGAAACTTTTGGAATATAGCACACGACAATTGGCCTTTCCTACAGTCTAAATGCTCCCTGGACATTCCAGGACTCCAAATTGCATCTAAGTTGTGTATTGTTCTTTTGTTGATCCATTTCGAGCCTTTTTGAGTTGTTTTCACTTGATTTGAATTCATATATCATCATAATCCATTTACCAAGCATCCTATATAATTAGACACAACAATTTAAAGCTTAAAACAACAGAACATCCAAGACGGTGAACTAGAAACACGAGCTAAGCATAGGCTAAATTCACATTGAACTTAAGCTTATTGTTTTGACTCTTTTCTTGATCCAATTGACCCTTGAACATTAACCAAAAGTTATTTCACATATAAATACGCAATAAAAATATTAGGATCTCATTAAACACGTTATAATCCAACACGATAGACTAGACACACACCTAGCTCAAGCTAGTCACACTAGTTTTCTCGGTTGAACTCTAAATGCTCAAATTGAACCCAAACTCATGTGAAAACACCATTAAACACTCTAAACACATACTTGGAATCTTAAATTCATAGTTATACCATTATCAACACATTAAGCACATGAATTATCCTCAAAACAAGTCTAAAAAGGCTAGACTAGTGACGCTAGGATGCATAAATACACCCAACGTCACCACGCCCCACTTAAAGCCTTGTTCATCCTCGAACAACTCTTAACTCTAAGCAGCATAAGATGAAGAGACACCACACTTCCACTACATGAAAGACACTCAAGCTAATACTATAATGACTACATGGAATGCAAGTTTCTACACTAAGCATATTACAAACACGTTTGAAAGTTCATGACTACTACTCCAAAATATCCCATCCTCAAGAATTGACTCACCTAGCTAGCAAACTCATGCTTTATCATCAAATCAAGGACATCATACAAATCTCTCATATTCATCAAACATGTGTCTCTCACAACAAGAGAGTTACCCATAACCACTAATAAAAAAGCATTTTATAACATGACGAATACAACAATCAAATTTCCCTCGCTCTCACAAAGAATTCACAAGTAACACATAATGAACCATAGGCTTTCCCTTAATGTAGTACTCCACTAATACCAGAATGTAAAGCTTAGGATCAATTAGGTCTTTTTCGGGTTGTAATATAGGCTAAAGGATGGGTAGGAACTATTTTGGCCAAGAATAGTGACTTTATTCCCTAAGCGCTTTAATACACTACATCATACATTTAAAACCAATCTTCAACAACCAAATTATAATTTTTCATCCACCCATATCTTTTGTTTTGCCCCATCTTTTTAAGAATTTTTACAAACACATGGTAGAAGTATACCATTCTTTATATTCTTTCTTTTTCCTCACCCATATTACGCTATGCACCCCTATGATAGCCACCCTCAACTTAAGAAATTTGCCTTAGTTAAGGTGAACGTCGTCCAAGAAGGAATAGGGCTAAAATAGGTTCATTGTAACACATTCGGGCTAAAATTTAGAACTTTTTCAAACAATTTTTGCTACTCCCAACCACACAATTGCACATGCCAATAACTAGATTGCAGGGCATCAATTTCACCTTTTTTCTCCTCTTATTTCTCAAACTCCTTACTTACTCAATTTTGCATTAAAGCGCTTAGGAGCTTTTGGATCAAATTAAGGTCCATAAAAGAAGGGATTAGGCTACAAATGAGGCTAACAAAGAAAAAGCTAAAGGCTCAATGGGGGTTAACTAGGATTATGCACAGGTAGGATAAATAGAAGGTCAAAAACAAGGCTATCAAAGAAATGCCTATATCATCTTCTAAACCCACACTCTTTATTTTGCTTCACACACATACCGACAAGTTCTAGACATCACATGAAATAAGAAATATACAAAATACCTCACACGCACATGGCACATGCTCAACACACACAGGATCATCATAGACACTCGACCAAACAGTAGCATGAATTCAATTTTAAGATGACAAGAACAAGAGTCAAAAACTTGAGCTTAAGAGTTTGAAAAGTAGTAATTCTCAAAATCAACATGCTTTTACAATTAAAACACCTGCACCATGTAATAAAAAATAGCACCAAAAAGAATATCTCACTTATTCCTAACCTAAAAATTTTTAAATTGAGCATAAAATTTAGAATTTTTCCACCCCACACTTAAAAATCTACTTTGTCCCCAAAGTGACTTTAAAAGTAAGATATAGAAATACTCCCTAAAGCTTCTAGGCCTTGCTATTAGCATCTTAATATATCAAAAAAAAAGTCTGGGGACCCCACACACAGCCATTGCCATGCTCTTTAGCTTCGGTTTCCAATACTTAGACTTCCCATTAACCTGTAACTCAACAAAACAAAAAAATACGTGAAGCAAAAAAAGTAAAAACTAAAAAGAAAACTTACCTTAACTTGGGTTGCCTCCCAAGAAGATCCTAATTTAGAATCGCAGTATGATATCAATTTTTTCCTCCACCTTGAGGATATGAATTTCACCCCCAACTTTGCATCCATCTTTTTTCCTCGCTCATAGGGTAGTGATACAAAGATTAAGGAACTGAATAATAGAATATGCATGGTAAACCACTCATCCTTGAGGTGAGGTGTGTTTGTATGCTGTTTTTCTTATGGAAAATTAAGAATATAGGATTCTTGTTTCTCATGTTCACACTCTTCCACTATTTCAAATGATTCCACAGATAAGACATCATCTAAACATAATGTAGAAAAGTGATTTGAGTGAGTCCCAACCAATCCCATCTCTAAATTTACACTATCAATAACACACTCACTCTCATTCACCTTCTCAATTTCAGTCTCAAAAGAAAGATGACAGTTGAATAGCTGCGATTCTTGTGTTTGTTCCACAGATTGACTAATATCATCCTCATATTTTTATTTTCTTAGCATCTGTGGACATGGTGGTAGTGGTGTCCCTTAACTTGTTCAATAGTTTTAGTTTCCAAGTACTCATACTTCCTTGAATTACCAGCAACTTTGTCTGCAACCGATTTGCAGAGTCAACTCTACATCTTCCTCCAGCTAATTATACAATTGCTTTGCATCCCCCGTTGGTTCTTCATGTCTTTCCACAACTGTTCCTGAGACGCTAAAAGTTGTTTCACCATCTTTTCTAAATTGCCAATTTGAGTTGTGGCCTGTATGTTTAGTTGTTGCTGCTGAAACTGTTGTTGCTGGTTGTTCCATGCCTGAATTTGTGGCTAATTCTTCCCCATTTAAAAGTAGTTATTTATATAATTTTTCCTTTAAGCATAGCCCACAAACAATTCTGAATCAGGATTGGCAGCACATATAGCTGTAGTATGACCACTTTGACCACAAATAAAACACCAAGTTGTAGTCTGCTCCACAGATAAAACAGTATTTGCATCATATTGTAAAGGTCCCATCCACGCACTTCCATCAAAATCTAGACAATAAGCCTCATGATGTGGTCACCCACAAAAATAATAAAAATTGCCATCACTTAAAAATCACCTATCCTAGGCTGACATATCAAGAAGTGTGATAAAAAGAGAAATAAAAGAAATTTACAAAGAAAATGTTAAAAAAAACTAAACTATTTAAAACTCAATATATCAAAACTAAAAATAAGTTAGTTGCCAACTAACAAGTCCTCGACAACGGCACTAAAAACTTGACAGTGCCCAAGCACACACGCAAGTGTACATGGTCTACCAAGTAGTAACGTAGCCTTTAAGAAAGTCGACTATCGATCCCACAGGGACTTGTGTTACACAATTACCCAATCTAGTTTAACAAATTAAGAAAGGTAACTAATAAAGTTTTAGAATTATAACTAAAAGTAAACTAAGCTAATGCGGAAAAGTAATGACTTTGGACAATCAATGGATAGAGACCCAGGTTAAGTCTTATGAACAATCATACTACATTATTGAACTTCATTCATTAAATCGCTTATCTTGGTTATTGATTTGTAGGGGTAATCGCATAATTATGGTCTCCCGGCCTCTAACCAGCCTAATTTGGACATTACAACTATATCATTGAGCGGGGATGTAATAATCCAACTAAGTGATTTAAAGATACCATCCTACATGTGAATCAATTAAAGCTTCTAAGTACATCCCTAACCTAGATTCTAATTTGGATTCCTTATTTTATAAAAAAATACGAATCATACTTTGTTTATCCCTACGTTCTAACTTCCTATTCCCTCTCCCGAGATCACAAGGTTGATAATGAATGTATTTTAAGGGTAGATACTCTTTAAAATAGTTAAAACAAGGATAAACAAGCAACCATAATAATAAGAAACTCAAACAAACTTAATTCAAAATGAAAGTATTCATGGTCTTGGCCTTAACCCGGAAAAGGGAGTTTAGCCTTTAATGGAAATATTCATCATCCAATCCCTTGGATTGATGATACAAACCATAAAGAAACTAAATTAAAGAATGATAAAACCTAAAAATAAGTTGTGGTAGCCTCCAATATCTTCTAACGACGTCCAAAAGTGAATAATAATATTTACAAAGATGTATTTATGGTAGACAAGTAGTCCCAAGCCGTGTAGGATTTAATTTACACTTTTGGCCGTGTGTGAATTGGACCTTGCATCGAACTTTCTATAAACAGGAGTGGAAGTTACATCGCACAAGATGGAAATGGGAGTAGAAGTTGCGTTACGAGGCTTAAAAGGTGGTCTGGAGGTCGCGACGTGCCCTCATCACGAGGGATCACTATTTTGGGGCCCTTCTAAAGATTTTGGTCCATAGAACTTGCCAATTGGCCTATCCTATAGTCCACACGTGCCCTGTACATTCCAGGACTCCAAATTGCATCTAAGTTGTGTATTGTGCTTTTGTTGATCCATTCCGAACCTTTTTGAGTTATTTCCACTTGATCATTTGAGGCTTGTATATCATTTATATATCATCATAATACATTCACCAAGTATACTATAGCATTAAACACAATAATTTAGAGCTCAAAACAACACAAGATCTAAGATGGTGAACTAGAAACACAAGCTAAGCATAGGCTAATTTCACATTGAGCTTAAGCTTATTGTTTTGACTTTTTTCTTGATCCAATTGACCTTTGAACATTATCCACAAGTTGTTTCACAAAAAAATACACAATGAAAACATTAGGAACTTATTACACATGTTAGAATCCAACACGATAGACTAGACACACACTTAGCTCAAGCTAGTCACACTAGTTTTCTCGGTTGAACTCTAAATGCTCAAATTAAACCCAAACTCATGTGAAAACACCACTAAACATTGTAAACACATACTTGGACTCTTAAATGACATTTATACCATTATCAACACATTAAGCACTTGAATTATCCTCAAAACAAGGCTAAAAAGACTAGAATAGTGACGTTAGGATGCATAAATACACCCAACATCAGTAGTCCACAGCAACCAAGATGTATTTTTAGCCGTAGGAGCTAAAAAATCGTCCCATGAAATCTATGCCCCACACATCGAATAATTCCACTTCCATCATCTTTGTCATTGGCATTTCATGATGTTTGGAGATCGAGCTTGCCTTTGACATTGATCATATTTCTTAACGAACTCATAAGAATCCTTGTGCACTGATGGCTAATAATAACTACTTTACAGAACCTTCCTAGCAGTGCGATCACCTACATAGTGTCCCTCAATTGGGGAAGCATGGCAAGCTTTCAGAATACTTTGAATGTCAACCTCTGGTATACATTTTCTAATAATATTATCTGCACAACATATAAACATGTAGAGTTCATCCCAAAAATACTTAGTAGCATCGTGGAGAAACTTCTTCTTCTGGTGGAATAACATGTTATCCCAAATAATGTTGCTAATGATTAAAATTAGAAAAATTAGCATACCAAGGTATCATATCAAAAGCAAAAGCTAGAATATGCTCATCCGTAAAGAAATCATCAATCTCTAGCTTCTCCATAATAGACTGGGCATTCTCTAATTGAACAAGTGGTCTGCCACCTAATTTTCACAACCCTTCTGGTCTTTGACTTCAAAGATAAACTCTTGTAGCAACAACACCTATCCGATAAGTCTTGGTTTGGCATCTTTCTTTACCATCAAGTATCTTAGCACGGCATGGTTGGTGTGAACCACTACCTTGGTCCCCAACAGATAAGCCTAAAACTTCTCGAATGTATACACCACTGCTAAGAGTTCATTCTCTATTACCTTATAGTTCTTCTGTGCCCCATTTACTGCCTTACTAGTGTAATAGATTGGATGGAACAATGTATCCCTCTTCTTCCCCAGAACAGCCCCAAGTGCTACCCCACTTCCATCACATATTATTTCTAATGGCTTAGACCAATCCGGAGCGACAATCACAGGTGCAGCAACCAACTTCTCTTTAAGGCATTGGAATGCCTTCATATAATTATTATCAAATAAAAACTTGCTCTCCTTTTCCAATAACTTACAAAGTAGATTTGTAATTTTATAAAAATCTTTGATGAACCTTCGGTAGAAACCCACATGGCTAAGAAAACTACCTATTCATTTAACTGAGATAGAAAGAGGTAGTTTTTCAATAACTTCAACCTTTGCTTTATCAACTTCAATTCCTATTACTAAAATTCTGTGTCCCAACACTATGCCTTTCTTCACCATAAAGTAGCATTTCTCCTAATTCAGAACAAGGTTAAATTCCTCACATTGCTGCAGTGCCCTGCTTAAATTCATCAAGCACAATTTGAATAAATCGCCTACCACAGAAAAGTCATCCACTACCAGAAATTGGGCCTATTGCAACAAACTTTTTAGTGATGATTGCAAAAGCATTGCGATAGATGGTCTACTACAACGGTTCCAACCACTACAAAAAATTATTCTACTAGCTACCATTTAGCACTATAACCATTGCTATTGAATACTATCTATTGTCATAAATAAACGTATAGCAATGATTATTAAAATCGTTACCATAAAATCATTTATGCTAACACTTAAATGGGTAAAAATATATCTATTATAATGGTTTTATTAATTTCCTTTACAAAATTTCACAAGTTCGCTATAAGCAATTTTAATAAAACCTTTCCACTCTCAAACCTATTCTCAAGCCATTTTAATATTTCTCTATCGATTTGCTCTCTCTCAAACATTAACATTTCTGTCTCTTGAGATTTTCTCAATCTCTCAATCCATTTCTCTCTCGATTTGCACTTCAATTTGCAATTAGGACTAATTGCATTTTGGTGGGTTAAGATAAACCATAGAACTAGTGAACCATTGAAAATGCCAGTTGAGATCGAAGATATCATGCTATAAAAAATTTTACTTGCATCACTAGTTAGTTCAATGGAAAATGATACACGTATTATGCATTTGGAGATGGTGGCGGTGGAGATTTTGAGTAAGAGTAAAGAATTAAGGTTGTCTAGGGATTTGATGGAGTGGGTTTTGATTGGCCGACTTTTGTTAATTATGTATCGGCAAAAATCCCTCTTCAGTATTTGGTAATTATTATCATAGGGAACTTGAAAAGAGGAAGAAAATCTCATCGATGAAGGATAAGAATATGAGGTCTAAGATCGAATTGGTAGATAAACAAGGAAGAAATTTGTTGTATTGTATTGTAGGATACATTTAGGGAATCCAAAGATGTTTTCCAATCGGGAAATGGTGAATTCGAGTGTGTCTCCATTTCTTTCTTTGGTGTTTTTAGAGGTTTCAAGTTCTATGGATCGTTTGTAGGAGGGAGTAGTAGTGAAGGAGTACAAGTCCACCAGGGTTTTTGGATAAGTTATTTAAAGATGGTGATTTTGATAGTGTGGATTCAACATTGAAGTAATTGTATGAGAATTTTGAGAGGGGTTGTGTTAAAGGTTTCAGCTTTGGGTAATTTTAAGCAGCCACTTAAAACCTTATTATATTTGGTTAAGTATCCTTTAGGTGCTAAGTCTTTGGTTAATCATCCTTGATGGATTTCAAAGAGTGTGTATTTAAATGAAAGAGTTGTTGAGATGACAAGCATTTTGGATCCTCTTTCATGTTAGTGCTTTGCATGATCATGCAATCTTCAAAGGTCAGTTGGATGTTGGGTGGGTTAAATTTTCTCTCCTGTGTAGTTAGTTGTGTTGTTCCCTTTAAGTGTATTATCTAACTTTATAAATTGATGTGAAGTTTTATGACGTTGTAAAATCGACTAGAGAAATAGACATTATAGGCTTTCATACTTGGTCAATCCTTGTTATCATGTTATTTCAGTAAGAAAGGTGTATTTTTTCTTGTGAAAAATACGTCTTTATAATTTTACATTTGAAGTATCATTCTTTAAGTACAAAGATCTAGGAGGAAACATTTCATAGCTTATTACCTTGAGAATGTTGATTCTTTGGACATCATCAAGCTATGGTATCGCTATCTTTGTTATTGGTCACTTAGCATATGCATATCTCTCATTCTCTAACCGAGAAGTTAGGAAAGGTGGCCATTTATGTCCATTGGTGAAAAAAATAGTCTAATATATTTTACATTGACATATTCTCCATTGAAGACTTCTATTTTCTACAAAGGACTGATAGATTGTTACACTTGTATTTGAACAACCAGTAGTGTTTCTTAGAATTGGCAACACATCATCAGGTTGATATCCTCTCTTATTTCACAACAATCAAGACTATTTTGAATAACTTGTATGATCGCTTGTCAGAATTCCTTGTCTTTTTTAAAAATTACAACTATTTGTGAAAATATCCTCTAATATCTTGCAACAGCTATAAACAAAAAAAATTCATGGGCACATTTGCAGGTAATATTTCTTTATAGATCAAATTACGAAGCTGTAAAATGTGAAACAAAATTATAAAGTGTGCATCTTCTCGTCAAGGGTACATTTTGTTTTTGTATGTTCTACGTTTTTCTACTCTGTCTTAAGCTCAAACTATTTTGCTTTGCAGGTTAATCCATTATCTTGTGCTAGATCAGGCATGTTTGTGAATCTCAGTGTTGTTATGCTTCATCTCTATGAACCTTTCATAGATGAAAACTTGACAAAACGGGAAGAGATCGATCCCCAATATATGTTTTTAGCACCCATCTAGAACTGAGGTAAATTTTTCTTTTTATCCATATTCTCCCTTTTTCCATCTACTTGTGTGTTTTTTGTTTTAACGTTGCCTATGATTTGTACCAGTGGTTTGACTGCTCTGCATTTATCATCATAAGAAGTCTCTTAATGGATTAATCAAAATAATCTTGGGAAAGTTGACGTTTTTAAGAAGGCAGTTATGGAAAAAAATGGTTTTTGGCATTCCAAAAAGCTACAAGTTCCAAGATTGGCTCTGGTGGACCTTCAATTCTCCACTTTTCACCTCATATCTTTCTTCTCTTTTTAGCCTTAAGTGGATGGGAGGAGAAGGGTGGAAGTTAGACGAATTACACATGTTTGTTTTAACTTAATTTCATTTTTCCCTGGTCAGTTTGATTGCCATCACCTTTTTTTTCTTGGCAAGTAGATTGTATTTTAATCTATTCTGCTTATTGAACTCTAAATCGATAACTAACTTCTTATTCTTGATTTGTTTCCTTTACTCAACCAATTGGCAGAGAGAACATGAACTTTCAACATTAAAGGGTTACAATAGTTATGGTGCTGAGCAAGGAGAAAAAGTAAGTACGAAGCTATTTTGATCTTATTTCATTGATACTAACTGAATGGCCTGACAATTGTTGTCCAACTATACTTGTTGGATTTGTTTGCCAGATTATCTTCATTAAATTCCTGCTGACTCCCCTAGAAGTTCAAGTCCCCAACTTATCTTCTAAACTGTTTTCACTTCCAAATATGATACGTAAATCATCTTACACTCATCTTGTCGTCCCCATCTTCTTAATACTTCTCTGATTTCGTCCTTACATAAGTTTTATGACTTACGAGTTTATGCTTAATATTGCATCCATCTTTTAAGGAAATAATATCTAGCATAAGTTAGTATACTTTCTGTTTAATCAAATATCAAATATTTTGAAAGTTTATATAAGAATATAAATTGTTCTAACCCCCCACCCCCAACACATAAGTAAAAGGATATCAATTAATCTTAATAAGGTGTGTCCCACTAATAAACTGATCTGAATGAGGTATATCATTTGCCTCATTTTCTATTGATAGTCACTAACAAGCTTGTGCCTCGCATGTTCTCCTGTTCCAAATTATATTCCATGTGGTTTATTTGTGAGTATATCCCATCTTTTATGGTAGACCTCAATTCTTCTTTGGAAAATATTTGTACTATTTTTTATCAAGCTTCATTTGGTTGCTGCTTGTGTTTGTAAGCAAACTCATAATTCATAATAGCAGAAAAAAGGACAGTAAAGCAATACGTTCATGAGTTTCCATAATACCCATTGGGACACCAAAGGTTCCCTATAGAAATCCAATTGAGGGAACATGGCAATGGGTTGATTTGTCAAATGCTCTTATAAGTAACATATCATCAATTTTAGTTAAACTGGCAGAGTATTGATATCTGGATAAAGAATTTTATTCATGTTAACAATAACTTGAAATGTCAAGGTGTAGGACCAGTCTCTTCTTATTAGTGGTTGTAGCCAGCATATTCATTGGCTGAACCACTATCTAGATTGGACTGACTTCTCAGTCCATTGAAGCAAATCTTGATAACTTGTGATCTAGAGTACTTTACGGTGTTCTATTGATCACTTCCTGTTCAAAAGTACCTTAATTTCTTCTTTGACTAATTGGATAATACTTAATATTTTTATATGGGGAAATATCACCGAATTCTTGGATGTAGTATCATGAATATGTTATTTTCATTGTAGAAGAGATAAATAAAGAATTTAGCTACTAGATATTGGCAACAATGCTGTACCTTGACACTATTGATGATTCCAAAGGATCTACCTGTATATCAATTCCCCTGATGGTGATGTGAGTTCTTTACCAAATTTACTTTGTTGTCAAAGTTTTTCTTTGTAATTAGAAACACCTCTTTTTCTTCTAAAATTTGTGTTCAGACTATTTTCTCTCTTCTTGTTATTTGCTTAAAGTTACTCCTAATTATAGCTAACTCCAACCGTGGTCATCTACAACACAATGTAAAGTCTAAAAGTCCTGTTAGCACCAACTGTATTGCCTATGCCTTCAATCCTTTTGTTTTTCTTCTAGATGCTGGTGAAAAGGTATCATACTTCTCTCTTTGAGATGAAATGTGAAGGAAAAAAATGTGGTTATCTTACTTAGAGTAGATAGTTCAGGTGCAGTGTCGATAGTTCAAGTGCGGTGTTGACCATTAACTCTTTCTTTTTGGAGAAATCTAAAACTTACATTGAGTGTTATGTATGGATGTAGACTTTAAGCAATTGTTTCCTATGTCCTCTTATTCTTGTTCAATCTTTTTTGCAGAAGACTTTGGGAAATCTGGAGACTATACTCGATGATTACAAAAATGTAAAGGTGGTTCCTTCTTTACTTGTCTTCATGGGAAATTTCTGCTCTTAGCCATTTAATCTTTCATTCAAGTCGATCTCAAGTCTCAGCCAAGTGAAAGTTGGTAGTAGGTATCCGATGGTACCAGCGCCATAATAAAAGTGAAGATGATGTCTTATATTATTAAACTACGGACCAGAGAGATCAGCTACTTCTTCAGGATATATGAATAGTTCAGAGTAGACTTTGGGTTGATGTGAGAATGTCAGAATTGATACTAGATGGAGAAGTGTGTGATAACGTGGGCCTCACAATGATGTTTGGTTGTAAGTTGTGTTACTGCTTACGAAATATGTAGAACCTAAAATATATAGAACTTAATCATATTTTGAATTAAGAGATTATTAATGAATGATTTTGTTTTGTGATGTGTATATATTATGTTATAATTTATTATGTATGTAAATAAAAATTTACGTTAATACGAGTGGCTACTTATGTAAATCGTTTCAATTTAATAACATGTGGCAACAATCATTGCAATAGCAATAGATCAATAAACCATTGCAATAGGTAGTCAAAAAGCGTTGCAACAAAATAACAAAAGCGTCGGAATAGATACTATTGCAATAGTTTAATATTGTTGTAATAGAATCTATTGCAACAGTTAGTAACCGTTGTAATAGATGAAAATAGACGTCCCAATAAGTAATGAAATAGTTGTAATAGGTACTAAAAAAGTGTTGTAACAGAATAACAAAAGTATTGCAATAGATGTTATTGCAAAGGTTTAATGTCGTTGCAATAGACTCTAATGCAACAGTTGCTAACCATTGTAATAGATGAAAATAGGTGTCTCAATAGGTCAAAAATAACCTTTGCCATAGCTTGACCTATAGCGACGGTTTTAGATAATCGTCACCATAGCTTGACCTATTCCGATAGTTTCAAACAACTTTCGCATAAACTATTGCCATAGACCTATCGCAACGCCCACATATAGGACGCTTGTTGAAGTGTTGCGGTAAAGCTATGGCAACGGTTTTTTTTCTATTGCAATGGTCTTGCAACCGTCACCATAGGGATAATTTCTAGTAGTGATCCATGAACAATTCCAAAGTGTCCTCCACCATATCTTAAAAGATCAACACCATACACCTTTGGAACGTGACCGGTTCATTACACAAATCAAATGGCATTCATTTAAATGCGAAGGTTCCATAGGGACATGTTAAAGTTATTTTCTCTTGATCCTCAAGAGCAATTGATATTTGATTGTATCCTGAGTAACCATCTAGGAAATAATACCAACCCCTTTCTTCCAACCGATCAAGTATTTAGTCCATGAAGGGCATTGAGAAATGATCTTTCAATGTCTAGGAATTCAGCTTCCTATAATCCATACAAACTCACCAACTAGTCATCGGTTTGAGTGGAATCAGCTCATTTCTCTCATTTGCTATAACCATTATGCCTTCTTTCTTAGGCATGCACTGCACAAGACTTACCCATTTTCTGTCAGAGATTGGGTAAACCACCCCAGTCTCAAGCCACTTTATTATCTCCTTTTTCACTACTTCTTGAATTGGTGGATTCAACCTGCGCTGATGTTCAATCGTAGGTATGCATTCTTCTTCCAACTGGATCTTATGTGTACAAATACCAGGTGGGATGCCTATAATATTGGGAATAGTCCACCCAATATCTCTTTTATAGTGCCTTAGTACAGAAATAAGAGCTTCAACTTGATGCTCCATCAAATCTACTGCAATAATAACCGGTAGAGTGTTTCCATCACCTGGAAATATATACCGCAAATAGCCTGGCAGCTCCTTAGTTTCAACACCGGTGGTTCTTCAATAGAAGGCTTAGCAAGTGGTGTTGGATAATTCTTTAAGTACAAATCCATCTTCTTGGGGTCATAAGAATATAACCCCATTTCGGTCAATACACATACAGTCTCATCGTACTCTTCAATTTCTTCACTATTAAAATTTATCAACACGGCAGCTAAGGTCTCCACAGCAAACCTTTCCTCAACTGGTACTTCGCGCTCATCTTCATAGAACACATCAATAACTGAAAAGATGCTCATCTTCTTCTACTGCTTTATAGATTGACATACATCAAAACTGACCTCTTCGTCATTGAGCCTGAATTTTAGCTCATTGAACTCCAAATCAATTACCACTCTTCCAGTCTCTAGGAACGGTCTACCCAAGATTATGGGTTCTTTGAAATCCACCTAAAAATCCAGAATTACAAAGTCCGCTGAGAATATAAAGCTAGCCACTTTAACAAGAGCATCAAAAAGAATTCCCACCGGTCTTTTCACGGATCGGTCGGCCATCAAAATTTGCATATTAGTAAGCGTAGGATCTCCCAAACCCAGTTGAATAAAAATCTCCAATGGCATGAGGTTGATTTTTGCCCTATGATCACAAAGGGCTTTGCGAAGTTAAATGATCTAATAGTTCAAGGGGCAGTAAATGCTCCTGGATCAACTTTATTTTGCACGAGTGATCTCATAGCAATATCGCTACAATGATGAAGATTAACTACTGGCTCATAGCTTACGGTCCTCTTCTTTGTCACGAGGTCTTTCATAAACTTAGCATATCCTGGTATCTGCTCTAATGCTTTAACTAAAGGCACATTCAATGTCAACTACTTCAACATAGCCATGAATTTGCTAAACTTGGTGTCGTCTGCCTTCTTCTACAATTTGTGTATAAATGGAGGAGGTAGCTTTGGTAGTTTTGTTGTTGTGGCCTCTACCTCCTTCCCTTTGTCCTTCTTAACATCATCAGCTTGTTTCTGTTTAGATGGATCTTTCATGTTTTCCAGCTTTTCAGACTCTACTGGTTATTCTTTGTTTGTTTTCTCTTCTAAGTTCACTACATCATATGGAACGGGTACACTCAAGCAAGGAACAGGTAACATTTTACCACTTCTACTTGTAATAGCCATACACGAGCTATTATTTCTCGAGTTCTACACTATGTTACTTGGCAATGTCCCACTCTACCTCTGATCAAATGCTGCCGACAATTGAGTCATCTATTACTCTTATTTCTTAATAGATGTAGAATGCGAGTCAACTAATTGACTCATGAATGACAAATCACTCTTCGACTCCCTTACTCCAGCATCAGTTGACTCTACACCTTTTAACAACTTAGCCATCATATCATCCATCGATAATTTTCTAGAATTATTTAAGAGATTGTCACTATTTCCAGGTGGAATATACAACCCACTCTTATCAGTCTTGTTCCAGCCACCTTGGTCATGATCCCTATAACCACTTTGTTATAGCAATTCTGACCTTGATTCCCTCGGTCATTGCCTCAGAAACCCCCTGACTATTCAAGTAGTTCTCACCCCCATCTTCCTCAAAATTTGATTCATTTCCCCTACTATGTGATCCCACAGATTTTTACCCTTTCTACCTTCCCTGAAAGCAAATATTTTATGAGCAAATATATTTGTATCTTCATATGAGCCATATCTTGATCACGCTATTCTTCTCTCCTACATTGTTCTGCTGACATTCCACTAGAACTAGTATTGCTTGCTACCTCAGAATCCCTAGTATACCAAGCTCTTCTTGTCTTAGTCATTCTCTCTAACATCTCTACAGCCTCAATGAAAGTAAGCTCCATGAAATCTCCTTCTACAGTATTATCTACAGTTGGCTTTGTAATTAAATTCAAAGTTCTACAGAATGTTTCCATCAAATGCTCATCAGTCATCTTATGATTTGGGCATTGCGTCAACTTCTTTTTAAATTTTACCCATGTATCATGAAGGATTTTATTCAGTAGCTGCCTGAAGTTACTAATCTCATCCCTCAACTGTAACATTCTGGAAGGCAAAAAGAACCTTTCTAGAAAACCTCCTTTCAGCTGCCTCCAGTTTATTATAGAATCGGGTGCCAGCTCATTCAACCATAGGGTTGCCTCTCCAGATAGAGACAACGGGAACAACCTTCAGATGGATTGCATTCTGCCCCACTATAGGATTATCAAAGGACTTGCAGATGTTGATAAAGTTCGCCAAGTGCATATTAGGATCATCCCCTGGCAGTCCAGCAAATATCCCCTTTAGATTAATCAACTCGATCATTGTACTTGTGATGTTAAACTTCACGCCAGGTGATAATAGTGGTAGAATAATCACTCTTGCTGCACCAGCTCCATCCCAATCAGCCTCATCATCGTCATCCAGATCAAACTGCACAGCAGGTTGACGATTTACTCTCCTCCTAACTGGACGATTTCAATTTGCTGGTATGGCTAAATTTTTTGCACGTCTCCTATTCATAGGATCAACCAAATTATCATCTCCCGACTCATTATCATCTGTATTAGCAATATGACCAGGGTTATCTGCATTTTATTAGTTGACCTGTGCATTAGCCAAAGCAGCTAGTCTTGCAGCTTCTTATTGTGCATTAGCCAAAGCGACTAATCTTTCAGCTTCTTGTTGTTTAGACATACTCCTAATTCACTGAGGTTCTAGGTTGAAAGGTAATAATGGCCTTTCGGACCTTCTGGTTTGTGGCATACACAACAAAGAGCCTTTAATAATCAAAAACAATAAATAAAAGTAAAATTAGGAAACTTGACCAAGAGTCAATTAACGCTCATATACTTAGTTGACAACCGTATTCCCCAGCAACGGCACCAAAATTTGATACTCCCAAGTTACAACTCTTCTAATAGAGTGTAAGCGATCGTTGTCAAATATATACCCCAACTAGGTTAGAGTTGAATTCCATAGGAAATATGGTGTTAACTAAGTTGTATGATTATTAGTAGACTATTAATCAAAAGTTTTTGAAAATAAAAGGGGGTTTATAATGTTAACAAAGATTGTTCAGAGTGTACTCAGTGTACTAGCTAGTGATATATTTGCACAGTAAAAACAATGAGAATCAGTAAACCAGGATTATGGTCAGTAAGGTGCTTTAACAATAAGGGTTGTGGGTCATCTCAAATCCCTACTTAACTAATCCAATTGCAAGGTTAATTATGAAGTAAGTCGATCTAATTGTTTTCATCCCTAAAAGATGGTTACACTTTATTTCCGTGGAACTTAAAATTGAATTTGTTTTATCAATTAAATCCTCAAGAAGTTGATCCTGTTAAGGCATCAATCCATAAAACCAAAGGTTAATTACTCTGATTTTCTTGTAACTCTTCTCTTTTCCCAACACCAACTTTTCTACTCAAACAAGTGGTATCTATAGGCATATCCTTCGAGTTTACAACCAAGAAGAATCATTAAGTTGAAGAGAAGATTATGCAATTGAATTTGTCTACGGAATTTGATCATTCCCACAATCATAACAATGAATCACACCAAGGCTCCCATAACCCTAGTTATGGAATTTTTAGCCACACATAGTTAAAGAAAGGAATTCCATTGTATGTCTCATAAATAATTCAGAAAAACTTACAACGGCACAAGAGATTGTTCCAAATCTTCAATTGATAGTGAATAAAATGAAATCTCAAAGTCTCACTATAAAATAATGCATATATAGCTATAGAATATGTTGTAGCTAAATACGAAAAAGTCTATGGCTAAACACTTTAGCGACAAATTTTTTTCCTTAGCATTCGTAGCAAGAAGTGGCATAACTAAAAGTTAGCTATTGACTTTACATGGCCTGTAACTAACTATTAATACTTACAGCTATAAATTTATTATGTTTGTAGCTGTGATAGTAAAATATTCTTGCTATAATATATATATATATATATATATATATATATATATATATATATATATCAAATAATTTTACTTCTTTGCCACGGTAAATAAAATTTATAGCAATTTTTATATCGTAGCCACAATATATTTTATTGTGGCAAAAGACTAAATTTATTTGCTGTGAAAGTTAAAAGAAGTGGCTATTTTATATTTGAGACTCCTTATCGAAATACTTGCATTTCGCTATGAGTTAGAAAATTTGTAGCTATCAACTAAAGAATTAATTTGCCTCAAACATTTTTGTACATGGCTAAGAATTTATTTTTTTTATCATAAAATACATAAATTATAATTATTCTTTTAATTTCATATGAATTGTATAATCATATATTTGGTAATATATATATATATGGGGGGTGGGGTGGGGGGGCTAAAATATAAAAATTCATTGTCATAAATAGAAGAATATTGTCATAAGCACTAATCACAAGAATTCATATAATGTATCTAAATAAAAAAAATACTAAATTTCAAAATAATTTTCAACAATCTCATTATTACAAATTAAAGAATTTTTTACTAGCTTTGTTCGTCAAAATGTTACATAATGTAGCTACAAATCCATTTTTGAGATTCCAAAATAATTGTCAAATTATTTATAATTGTATTTTATAATTTTGAGACTTGTCACAATATACAATTCCTTTAAGATAATATTTTATTTGAGTCCAAAGATGCATAGTTTTCCCCTCTCTCTCTCCTTCAACGATCTTGAACTGCACCTTTAATTGATCAATATCCATCTCAAGTCATTGTTTATACGGTTTTTTTCCAACCAATAAGCCTATCAATATTTGCAAAATATATTAGTATCAAGAAAATCAAGAACAAATGATTATATATGCAATTGCAGAAAAATATGTCTTACATAATTTTTTTACTAAAATTTTAACAAATAAAAACAAAAAAAGTGCAAAACAACTAAAGAACTAAACAAACTTGCACACTTTATAAATTTCTTCATACCTATAATTATAGATTTCAAATTTCAATACAAAAACAATAATATACTCAATGTAATCTAACAAGTGAGAGATGTCAATTTCAGTATTAATTCCTTAAAATCTACACGAATAGAGAATCACCTTTAATTCAAGAATTCTCTATTGTAAAGCCTACAAAAAAAATTAATTAGCAAAACATCACGTAAAAGTTTCAAGTCGAAGTAGAAATTGACATAAGCTAAAAATAAAAATGAGGGACGAATTTGGGGGGCGGGGAGGGGAACAGAAAGTCGGCAAGGGAATGGGGGGAGGGAAAAGGGATGTTGGTGTTTGTTTAAGTGGGTAGTGGGATTATGTTATTTTGCTTTTAATGTTTGGAGGGAAATTTTAATTTGTTGTAATTTTTTATTTTTTGGGAGGCAGGAGATTTTGGAGTTTGGAACTAATTTAGTGGGAAAGGGTGGAGGTGTGGCGGTTGTAGAGAGAAGTTTGAGAATTATTTTTTGGGGGCCAATTGATCTTTTGTGTTTTCTTTAGGTATTGTTATACTTTCTTTGTTTTAAAAAGAATGAACTATTTTGACTTGACATAAAGTTTAAAAAAATAAAAGAGATTTTTAAATTTTGTGGTCTTAAATTAAAGTTATATCAAATATATCAAAATGTTCTTTAATCTTATAGTTTTAAATATGACATGTGAAAAGTTGAAATTAAAGTATTGTCAAAAAAGAAAAGAATTATTCTTTTTTAAACAGACTAAAAGGAAAGTAGGTCATTCTTTGTTAAATAGAGGGAGTATGTATTTTTTTCTTGGGATAACTACATAACTTAGCAAATATATGTATTTTTTTCTTGGGATAACTACATAATTTAGCAAATATTGATTCCTAATTAACCTATTTAGTCTAAGTTTCAATTAATTATAATGCATAGCCCCCTCTTGCCTATTAATTATCTCTAATTACAATTCATAACCTCTCTTATATATTTCTATTTTTTTCCATTTTTATTACTCTCCTTTTTTTATTTTTTAGTTTTTTTTCTTCATTTCTTTTCCTTTTTGTTGTTCTCTTTCTTTTTTTCACTTTTTTCTTTTTCATTTTCTTTTTTTTCATTTTTTTATTTTTGCTCCTTCTTTTTTTTTTTTTTTTTTTTTTTTTCTTTCCTTTTTTTTTTGTTTTTTTCTCCTTTTTTTTCTTTTTTTCTCTATTTTTTATTACTCTCCTTCTTTTTTTATTCTTTTTTTTTCCTTTTCATTTTTCTCCTTCTTTTCATTTGTGCGAACTAGCAAATATAAATACAAATGCGAACTATAAATACAAATCTAAATGTAAACTATAACATACAAATACAAATACGAACTATAAAATAAAAATAAAAATATGAGCTATAACATACAGATATAAGTGTGAATTATCATTTGTATTTTTTAATTATTGAAAAATAACGATTGATTTTCTTTCTACGAATACTTGTTTGTAGTTATTGATATGAGTTTTATTTATTGATACAAATACAATATATATAAATATTTGTAAAATCATTTGTTTCATCTGTTTTTAGTTGTATTTGTATCAAGTGATATTTGTTTATTTACAAATACGAATGATAATTTTGACATACAAATACAAAACGGTACATTTGTATAAAATGATACATTACATATTTATATATTTTAGAATCAATAAAATACAATTAACGTATTTAATTGTTCGTATAAAAATACAAATGATAAATTGTACATAATCACGGTTAAATATAATATGCAATCAACTTACAAATACAAATATAAAATAATCTTTAAAAATAAAAAGACATCGACGAAAATAGAATACAAATACAAATACAAATATAATCTAAATATACAAACACAATAAAATCACAATAAAAATATAATTCGATATAATATACAGTCAATTATAAAATACAAATACAAAACAGTTCTTTAAAATACAAGTGCAAATTATATAAAATATAAATGATGGTGTAAACTAACAAATACAAATACAAATACAAGTGTGAACCATAAAATACAAATATAAATGCGAACTACAAAATACAAATATAAGCACGAACTTTAAAATACAAATACAAATACAGTTGTATCAATGAATACAAAAATATAAATGACGGTGTGACTATAAATACGATAAACAGTTGTGGAATTTATGTTATCATCCATGACTTGTGCTCGAGTAGTCATATTTTTCAAAAATACAAAAATATAAAATAGAACCAAAAAAAAATGATAAAGAAAATAAGTACAAAAAAGAAAAAAAGAAAAAAGATAGAAGTTAGAGATAGAAGAGAGAGAAAAAAATGAAAAAAATAAAAATAGTAAAAAATAGGAAAAAGAAGAATAAAAAATGAGAAAAACACGAAAACGAAAAACATAAAAAAAATGAAAAAGAAAAAATGGTAGTGTTTTTGGAGAGACTAAATATATAGTGTATTTATGATTTTTTATGAATACAGACTACTGAGTAAAAGTGAATACAACGGCTGTGAATACAGACTATTGATAAAATCGAATACAGCGGACGTAAATTGAATACAACGGCTATAAATGGTAATTATATAAAATATGGTTATAGAAGGTGGGTTTTTCAGCAAAATATAGTTATTTTTGAAAGATCCTCTTTTTCTTTTATTTTTATAAACTCTATTATTTATATGAATTTAAAATATTTTTTTATTTTTAAGATAGCGATAAGATTTGTGTACATTTTACTTTAGTTAAACTTACTTTGTGAGACTATATTAAGTGTGTAGTATAATAAAAACCTAGAATGATTTATATGGATTATAATGTCAAGTTTAAAATAGAAAAGTTTAAAATAAAATAAAATCGTGAATATCAGAAAATGTACTCAACCTATCTATATAAATCGGAAAAAAATAATATTTTGACGACAAGTATCAAATACCATAAAATCAAGTTTGAAAATTATTTTAAGATAGAAATTTCAAAAAAAATATGTCACTTCAACTTTTTATATATATCAACAACGTGAATTCAAATTCATATTAAAGTTCTCTATTATGGTTGAATCATACTTATACAATATTTAAATATTTCAATCCGATTTAAAATAAGGATATGAATTATGAATTATACTTAAGAATTATATCTTTTAGTTTGAATTGAAAATATAAAAATTACATGAATTTAGAATGAATTGTATGGATCAAAATACCAAGTTTAAAATAATAAATTCAAAAATAAAATAGAACTGTCTATATTAAAAAAAATCTATCTTTTTTTGTAAGTTATTAACAATTTTATCAAGAAAATCTATCTATATCAATACGTGAAACATAATAATATTGCAGTGATAGTAGTTCCACAGAATTTAAAGTTTAAAAATTATTTTACGATAGAAATTTTAAAAATGTCAGTTCAGTTCATTTGTATATCTACAATGTGATTTTAAACTCAAATTAAATTATCCAATTATAATGGAACATACTTCCACAACATTCAATTATTTCTATTTAAATTGAAATAAAAACATGAATTTTAAATGGCGATGCACCATCCTTGCTATTACGAACGTTCTTCTTGACTTAACAAATTCATTCAATTGAATCCACACTCAAGGAGGACCAAAGCTCGGAACTCGACGAAACAAAAAGTTTTAGCATGTTGAAAATGGAGTTAGCGTGAAAGAAAGAGTCCAACATTCATTAGCGTGAAAGAAAGAGTCCAACATTCATTTCTGAATGAATATTTATAGTTGAGTCTACTAAAAGAGGGACCAGTCTCGTCGTGGTGATTAGAACACACCTCTGATCGTTCACCTGTAAGGAGCAGCTTTTTAAGTTTAATTTGAAAACATAAAAGTTAAACGAATTATATGACTTAAAATTTCAAGTTAAAAATAAAAATTTCAATGATAAAATAAAACTATCAATAAAAAATCAAAATAAATTAAAATATCAATATCACTTTCTTAAGTAGTGTATGTATCTTAATTATATTCACTAAACAATTGACTTGTCTGTTTAAATTCTAGATTAATTCATATTGCATATATATATAAAAAATATGACATAATTTAATAAGAGGCAAAATACTAAACTAGAAAATTTATTCAAATATTATATATAAGAAAATTACAGGAAGGAGAGTAGATAATGCAAAGATATTATAATATAAGTTATTTTTTAAAAATAAAAATAAAGTAAATACTTATAATTGGGGATCTTTCAAAAATAGCAGTATTTTGCTATAAAACCCACCTTCCATAGCCACATTTTACATAATTATCATTTATAACCGTTGTATTCGATGTATACCCGTTGTATTCGGTTTTACAGATAGTATGTATTCATATAAAGTATGAATACAGTCCCTATTTAGTCGCGCAAAAAATGAAATTCAATATTTTTTTAAAAAAAATCTCAATCACGCTTATCTCGTTGAACTGAATATTTTCTACCATTATCATTTTTTTATTTTTTTATTTTTTTATTTTTTGTGTTTTTCCCTTTTTTCTTCTTCTTTTTCCTAATTTTCCTACTTTTATTTTTCGTTTCTTTCTTTTTGTTTTTTTTTTCTCTCTTTAATCTCTAACTTCGCTATCTCTTTCTTCTTTTCTTTTCCTTTCTTCTTTGATTTTTTTTATTTTCTTTTTTGTACTTATTTTCTTTATAATTTTTTTAGTTCTATTTTATATTTTTTGTATTTTAGAATAATAGGACTAGTCGAGCACAAGTCATGGATAATAACATAAATACCATAATTTTTTATCGTATTTGTAGTCACACCATCATTTATATTTTTGTATTTATTGATACAATTGTATTTGTATTTGTATTTTAAAGTTTGCACTTGTATTTATATTTTATAGTTCGCATTTTTATTTGTATTTAATAGTTCGCACTTGTATTTGTTAGTTTGCGCCATCATTTATATTTTATATAATTCACACTTGTATTTTAAAGAAATATTTTGCATTTGTATTTTATAATTGATTGCATATTATATTGAATTATATTCATATTATGGTTTTATTGTGTTTGTATATTTAGATTATATTTGGATTATACTTGTATTTGTATTCTATTCTCTTCATTACCTTTTTATTTTTAATAAATTATTTTGTATTTGTATTTTTAAGTTGATTGCATATTGTTTTTAGTCGTGACTATGCACTATTTATCATTTGTATTTGTATACAAACAAGTAAGTGCATTAATTGTATTTTCTTGATTCTAAAATATATAAATATGTAATGTATCATTTGATACAAATGTACCATTTTGTATTTGTATATAAAAATTATCATTCATATTTGTAAATAAACAAATATCACTTGATACAAATACAATGACAAACAAATGAAACAAATCATTTTACAAATACAAATACAATATGTATTTGTATATATTGTATTTGTATAAAAAAATTTAGTTGTATTTATTTGTATCAATAAATACAACTCGTATCAATAAATACAAACAAGTATTCAGGGAAAGAAAATCAATCGTTCCTTTTCAATAATTAAAAAATACAAATGATAGTTCACATTTGTATTTTTATATGCTATAGATCGCATTTGTTCACACTTGTATTTATATGTTATAGTTCGCATTTGTATTTGTATTTTATAGTTCGTACTTATATTTGTATGTTATAGTTTGCATTTGTATTTGTATTTTATAGTTCACACTTGTATTTGTATTTGCTAGTTCACACAAATGAAAGAAGGAGAAAAATTGAAAAGAAAAAAAAAGGAAAAAAAGAAGGAGAAAAATGAGAGAAAAAGAAGGAGGAAAAAGTACAAAAAAAAAAGGAGAGTAATAGAAAATAAGAAAAAATACAAAAATAAAAAAAAAGGAGAAAAAATAAAAAGAAAAAGAAGAAAAAATGAAGGAGAAAAAACAAAAAAAAAAAAAAGAAAAAAAGAGGAGAAAAATGAAAAGGAAAAAAAATGAATAAAAAATAAAAAGAAAAAAGAAAAAGGTAAAAAAATAAAAAAATAAAGAGAAAGAAGCAAAAAAGGGAAAAAAAACTGAAAAATTAAAAAAAAAAAAAGAAAGAGAATAATAGAAAATAGAAAAAGAGAGAAAATACTTGAGAAATGTTATGAATTGTATTTAGGAATAATTAATAGGCAAGAGGGGCTATGAATTGTAATTAATTAAAAATTTGACTTTAAATGATAATAAAAATCCAATAATGGCTAATCCAGGTAATTTTCTCATAATTTAATATGTTCAAATAAGTCGTATACATTTATAAGTATTATAATTTCTTAATAATTTAATAATGTTTGCACATTATAATATATATATATATATATATATATATATTAGTATTATATATAATATCTCTAAATTATTGAAGTTTTTGAATACTTTTAAAAGAATAAGTTCTCATATGTTCAAAAATTATTCACTTATTTTAAAAGAATAAAATGCCAAAGTATACACAAACATCTTACAACTTTCAATTAAAAATTGATTATGGAATTTTTAAAAAAATACAACAAACTTTCAAAAATATCATGTTGTAATAAGAATAAAATATTGACATGAAAGCGTAGAAAGTTAGTTGATAATTTTGAAGTAATAAGTAAGTGTATAAAATATCTATTGAAAATTATATTTTTCTCTTTTTTTATATATTTTAATTTTTTATTTGAAATTTAATTAATTTTTTGATATACATACACACACAAAATTTATTTAAATTATATTTAAAGTTTAGAGGTAAGATCAAATAAAATTGAATCAAGTCGAACAATGAATTCGTACAATTATTGAATTTTAAAAGGTATCGTCTCAATAAATTATGTATGAACTAAATAATAGTCCCGAAAGTACTTGGTGTGGATGAAGTTTGAAAGATACTTATTGAAGTTTTCTTAAATTTGACATGATTAGTTAGTTGAAAAAAATATAACCAATTATTTATTTAAAACTTACAAGTTGTACAACGATTAACAACTCTAATCAGATTAGATCGAAAAAGATATTATTTTGATAATTCAAAGTTTGAGTCAGATAAAATTTTAGAAGCACACGATCAAGATAAAACTTCAGGAAAACTTGGCAAAGTTATATCTAAATTTGATATAATTAGTTAATGATCAAAATTAATTAGATATGATCAACAATTTATTGAAATTATATTTGAAATTCAACAAGTAGACACATAGTTTTAAATCAAAATGAACGACCAACACGTATAATTACACTAGAATAGTATTGATATAACAAATTTCAGCTCGTAGTAAAAAAAAAATTATTATCCATCGATTTTTATCATAATATTAAATTTGTGGCTAAATCATTTGTCATGACAAATAATCACAGCTATTATTAAGCCAACAATCACCTATGCATGATTTTTTAGTACTCAAAGCAAAAATATTTATTTAGTTATATTATTTGATTTTAATTAATCTTTTCATAGCTAAAAGGTCATTATTGCTGCAATTAATTTTGACACATGACAAAAATTAAGAATTAAATCTAAAAATTTATTGTAGCAAAATATTTATGGCTATATCATTTAACTATTGTAATAATTTTTTTTTACAATTGAAGCAAAAATATTTATTGAGTATGAGTATTTTATTTTAAATATTTTTTAGACAAAAGGTTCTATTATTGCAATACGTTTCAACTTGTAGCAAATATTAATAATTAGCTACAAAATTTTATTATTGAAAAAGACGTGGCTACATCATTTAACCGCTGCCACAAATTATATAACTTGAAGCAAAAAAACTTTATTTAGCTACATATCTTATCTCAAATAGTTTATTGTGGCTAAAAGATTTGCTATTGCTACTATAACTTTTAAATTTTAACGCATGGTAAAAACTTATGATTAGCTACAAAATTTTATTGTAGCAGTAAAATTATAACTAATTAGGCAATTATTACCACAATTACTAGTACTTGTAGCAAAAATGAGAAATTAGTTTTTCCAATTTGATTTGCATGTCTAAGAAATTTTACAATTAGAAAATAGCTACAGAATTTAAATTTTTGTGGCTATTAATCAATAATAGCTATGATTTTTAAATTCATAGCTTAGATTTCATAGTTTTAGATACATTTTCTTGTAGTGTCTAAACTTGTTTCTCAGAGAATTCTACATTACAATTGTGTTTCAATAGTCAAAAGATACCTAATTAAATCCTAAGCTGGGTATTTATAGGCTCTTAAAAAGTGGGAATTTAAAATTCAAACATAGGCTGCCGCATCATTGGTTGACGACCAAAGTGACGGTCCATCGTAATACTGACGGCCCGTTACCAAGCCTGTCGCTGGGACTCTGACTTCCATGTTGTCTGTTTAAGGTTAATAGCCAAAGTGACGGTCCGTCGTAAGCTTGAAGGCCCGTCAACCAGTCTGTCAATGAGATCCTGAATTCCATGATTTCTGTTTAAGACTGACGGATACAGTGATGGTCCGCCATTGTCCTGACGATCCGTCACTTGGTCCGTCACTGGGGTCCTTGATGACTTCATTTCTGCTTAAGTCTAACGGACACAACGACGGTCCGTCGCAAGCCTGACGGCCCGTCAGTTAGTCCATCACATGCAATCATTTCCTGCTTTTCCAAGTTATTCCTTCTTCTGAGTCATTTTTTTGAGAACAAGTAAAACTCAACATCAAATACTTTAATAGTTTCTTTAAAAACATACAATTATCCCTTGTAAAAGGTGTAAAATGTTTCGTCAAATGCCGAAACATCAAGCATACTAACATTCCCGTGCAAAGGAAATACAACAATGGAAAGGTAGTGTTTGCAAAGTAAAATCCAAAAAAAGAACGTTTAAGATGGATAAAGGTGTATTGTCTGCAACGGTAGACTCACATCCCAGCCATAATGTGAGTACTGCTAACCCTTTTGAGGCCCCTATAACATAATGAGAAGGAGGTAGTTGATATGCATATGGCTAGTGGAACTACAGCAGAAAGCTCAGCTCAGCAACGTGACTATTTAAGTGAAAAAGTGGTAGAGTATCATCTTAAGCAACAGAAGCTGCATGAAAGAAACAATACTATGACTAGTGTGGACATGAAGAAGGCAGATGTTAACAACAAAGAGCAGGGTAAACTAGAGAGAATCACAGAAATCAGCAGTGGTGAGGTTGCAACAGATCTGCAAAATAAGTAGAATAAAACAAAGACTGAAGTAAAAGGAAAGTTAAAAAGAAACATCAACAACAACAAAAAAAGAAAGTGACATCATCAAAGCTAACACAACATCTAATTCATCCGTAATATATGGGGATAGCAGTAGTAATATCAATGTGAATAAAAGGTTGGAGTTGAGCCTTATCTACAACAATAAGCTCACTGGTGGATCTGTACAAAATGAACTAGAAATTGCAGAAACTAATAATGTTGAGGAACAATAAGAAAATGTCACTTACCATGATCCTTTGAATGCGGACACTTTTCTGGAAAGAGTGAACGAGTTAATTATAACATACCCACTTATAGTTGAGACAAAATTGTTAGAAATGACAGCAGCAAAATAAGTACAAGACATTATTGATATTCCACAACCTATCTAGAAAATTAAGTAACCTTCTCTTGTGAAGAAACTACATGATATAATTTCTCACAAGTGTAATAAGGAGAAGGAAATGGAATTACAAATCAATAGGCGTAAAGGCAAAACTGAAGATAAAGAGGAAGAGCATAATCAGCAAAATCCAAAATCTATCATAAAGGAAGCTGGTTTGTCACCATCTACACAATCAAATATGAAGAAAAATTAAGGCAAAGCAGAAATGCAACAACCCACAAGGGTGATGCTTAAGAGGGGAGTCAAGTCACCTGATAAATGGATATGAAAGCTTTATCCAATTGTAGGGGGTGCGGATATCTAACGTATGAAATAGATATTGTAGGGGGTGCGGATATCTAATGTATGAAATAGATTTATTAGGTATCTAGTGAATCTATTTTTCTTTGTGCGTGGATATTCTTTTAATGATTTACTTTTTGCGTAAAATATATATTCATTAATTTGTTTGGTTTATTATTTTATCCTGTAGTGATTGCAGAGTTACAAATTTCTGTATAATAATTTATCCTAACTGTACTGTAATGTATATCTAATTCTAGATTTTCAATGTTATTTATTATCTTGTGTTGTTCTTCTCGT
>NC_061118.1:112377693-112391905 GCF_002878395.1 Capsicum annuum | reverse complement strand
TTGTGCAAGATATAGAAGACATTACTATATTCACAAGAGGTAAGTTCCCTTTACTTATATTCACAAGAGGTAAGTTCCCTTTACTTATCTAGGTTGCCCAATTGATCATGCTAGAAAAAGGAAATCTCATTTCTCAGGGCTGATAAAGAACGTTCAAAATAAGTTGTAGGTTTTGAACGAAAAGCTGTTATCTTTTGAAGGCAAGTATGTTTTGATTAAAAAATGTGCTACAAAGTATTTCTATTTACATATTTTCTGTTATCTCCTCCAAAATGTTTCATTCATTACCTACACAAAATCCTTTCTAGATTTTTTTGGAATTTCAAGAAAGTCGGGAGAAACAGTCATTAGGAGGCTTGAGATGATATGTGTTTACCCAAGGAAGAGGGGGGATTAGGATTTAGATCCCTCCTTGATGTTTCCAAGGCTCTTTATGCTAAATTATGATGGATTTTCAAAATAAAAAGATTCATGTGGACTAACTTCATGTAGAACAAATACTGTAAAAGTTATAGGCCCCATATAGTAGAATGGAGAGGAGGATCTCAAATTTGGAAGCATCTGTTAGAAGAAAGAGATACCATTGATCAAGAAATTTGATGGGAGCCAAGATATGGACACTCTAGCATTCTATTTGATAATTGGACAAAGTTAGGTGCACTTAATTATCTACTTCCTATTTCTCACCAATTTAATTATGATCTGGAATAGGTAATACAGCTGAGGCAAAATGTAGGATGGAATGAAGATTAGATGGCTCAAGTATTTCCAAAGACATTTGTCAGCATATATATAAAAAAAATTAAATAATGAATGAATTAGATGAGTAAGATTAGGCTTGGCGGATGAGAAATAATTCTGGCAAATTTACAGTGGGTGGCAAACATATAGTGGGAAGTGCTTCGGAGATGGTTAGGGTAAAGGGGTGACGAGAGAGAAGTTTTCAAAAAATTGTGGATTAAAGGTATTCCTTTTAAAATCAGTGTTTTTTTTGGAGATTATGCATAATGAGCCTTTCTATAGTGAAGTGGATGATGCTTGAAGAAGGTTCTTATAAATGAAATACTGATGGATATACAAAATGTAGTACATGGGAAAGTTCTTGTGTATTTTTTGTTAGAAATTAAGAAGGTAACTTTATTTTTGCTGAATCAAAAAGGCTTGAGGAGGGTCCTAATATTAGTAGTTGAATCCAAGGCTCTGAGACGAGGATTGGAATAATGTGTGAGGAAAGAATATACATCTTTGATATTATAAACTAATTCTCTTAGTTTGAAGAAGGTATTGAATAGTGTATGGGAGGTACCTTGGGTATTTCTATAAAAGTTAGGAAGATGAAAATTCTATTGAATGAAACATTAGTGAAGGAGGAACATACTTCCAGAGAAGGCAACATGTCTGCCGACTTTTTCACTAACCATATTTCAACTGATAACATACACTATTTATCAGGATCAACCTAGAGTGAAAAAATCGATCTTAAACATGGACAAATTGCAGGTATCAAACCTCAGAATCAGAAAATACCTAAACAGGGAATTCAATGTCACAACAAACATATAGAGCAGAAGAAAAAATATGTTGGAATCGAAAGGCAAATAGTGGTCTAAAATTATCAGTAAAGGTATACACAAAGATATAGCTTGATAGATAATCGATTCCCTCTTTCCTGGATCTTATTTTAGTGATATTATCCTTTGGCTCATTCTGTAAAAGAAACAGAGATATGGTCAGTCGTCTACTCAGCTAGCATTTTTCCTAGTGTAACCGGTAATGATGTCAACAATAAAGCAAAATCTCTACAAGGTTGAGAGTGCAAGTAGGGGATATCAATAAGATTTTTAGATGGTGGGGGAGCTAAAATAGTACTCCCTCCGTCCCAAATTATGTCATCATTTTCTTTTTAGTCTGTCTTAAAATAAGTATAGCCTTTCATTATTAGCCAACTTTTTAAAGACACAGTATCCTTTTATTTTTATGGGTCTCATTTAATTAAAAAAAAAATATTGACATATTTTTGTTAAAGGATAAACTTTACCAAAGCCTTTCTTTTTTTTCTTAAATTCTGTGTTCAGTTAAATAACGACACATAAAATGAAATGGAGAGAGATTAGGCTTGACGGATGTGTCGCCATTTAAACAATGAATGAATTAGATGAGTGAGACTAAACTCCGTACCCGATCAAATGGCGACACATAAAATGGCGACCAATGACAAGCTGCCATTTTATACCAACATCATTAAATTTTTAACCAATGACAAGTATCTCCACATACCAGATGCACAACCGGAGAGTAGAAAAAGTCTTTAATGATGTTGGTTGACTTGGAACTCATGAGAATCTTTGACTGTCCTTTAAGTATTTTGCACAAACCCTGTCAGCTAAGATCTAAAATTGTGTTTGTAGAGTGAATGAGTTCTTTAGCTCCCATGACTATGGATATCGAGCTTCTTCAGTGGTAGATCAATTCTCGATCACAATGACTTTATACATGAAGAAAAGCAAAATCTAAAGCTTTCCACTTTCCTTTTTTCCTTTTTGTCCTTTCAACCTTTTAGCTTCGTTTTACTAGTGTCTTTTTCCTTTTTTGCTAGATTTTTTTTTTGAGATAGGCTCTTATTTTGGGCCTTGACTCATGTACAATTTTTGTTTTGATCAAGAAATGGGCAATTTGGCCCAATCTTTTATTAAACGGAAAAGGGTCAGAAATATCCTTCAACTATTAGAAATGGTTCTAAAATATCCTCCATCTATGTTTTGGCTCTAAAATATCCTTCCATCCACCTATAAAGCTCAAAAATACCCTTACACTTAACAGATATCTGATTAGGCTTTAATTTTACACATGACAGTTTGTCATTGGTTAAAAATTTAATTAATTAAAATCTAATTATTCTTAAAACCCAACTTAATTCCCACTTAAACTACCCACCCATCTGCCTAACCCAATGACCCGACCCAAACATAACAACTAAAGGGGAACTATTCTAGACATTAATTTCATCTTCTCAATTTTTTTTTAGGGCTTCTCTAAGCTGCCAGACGCCAGTGCCGAAGCTCCGGTGACTTTGACGACGGCGGACCAGTGCCAAAACATACGCCAAGCCTCTGCGAACCTAACCCAACAAAAATCCCCAAAAAATAATGCCTCAAACGTCGAAAATTTACATTTGAATGCAGTGCCACCATTTGTGATTTACGGCAATGGCGGCGCCACCGTAGCTCATCGTCAAACGGGGAAAACTCAACACCAAACGGGGCACCTCCTTCGGGTGACCAAACCCCAGCAAGAAGATCTAAAAAATATGGTGTCAATTTGAGATCAAAATTTTCGCCGGCGGCGATGATTTTTGGCCTGCGGCGGCAGATCTCCAAATCCAACAATTTCAACGCCAAACGAATCCAAACGAGGTCAGGAACACAAATTTCACAAAAGCCCCTTCGATTTCTTCACAGAACGTGTTCAATATTTTAATTTAGTTTTTCTACTGTTTGTTTGTGTTTACTCATATAGTTGTCTGACAAGTTTCATTTTTTAATTATTTTTTATGTGAATTTATTGAAGAATGGTTGATACAGTGGATGTAGTTTTTAATTATGGGGAAAAGTGGATCCTATCTCCTCAACTTGTCTACACAAAGAAATTGAACCAATGTTGGAGAGGATATGATGTTGATCTATTGTCATATATTGATCTTACTACAGAGTTCACTGAAAATTTTGGTTTTAAGGTTGTCAAGCAATTACTAGTAACAGGGCCCAATGGTAAGTATTTTTTGCTTGAGGATGATTCAAGTATTAGGACCCTACAATCCGTTTTGTCTAGACAGTTCAGGGTGCTTCAACTATTTGCTATAGATGAGGGTGAAGCTAGTGTTGTAGCTCTAAGCATCTTTCTTATTAATCAGCCTATTTTAAATGAAGTAGATGTAGGAATAGGAACTGATGCTGAATCAGGGGAGGAGGATAATAATGAGCCTCTTCCTAGTGATTATGATAGTGAAGAATTGAAACTTTTTAGAAAGAAAAAGAGTAGAGAAGTCAATGACCAGCTGGACATGTTCTTAGATTTGGAAAAGGGTATGTGCTTTAAAAATCTTAAAGAGGCTAAGAAAGTTGTGAGTTATTACTCTATTGCTAATAAGAAAGGTCTTCAAGTTGATAAGAGTGACACTACCAGATTGAGATATGTGTGTGATATTAGATGTCCATTTGAGTGTTTGATAGCTGAAGATAAGAAAAGCAAGGGTTTCAAAATTAAGACTTTGAATACAAAACACACATGTTTGACAACTTTTAAGAATAGAAGAGATACCCAAGATGCTTTAGCATACTACTTTAAGAAGAAAATTCAGAATGATCTAAAAATTAAGGTATCAGACATGAGCAAATATTTGTATGATACCTTTAAACTGAATGTTAGCTATTCTACAGTGAAAACGGTTAAGAGGCTTATATTAGAGAAATTGGAGGGTAGCTACATTGATGAATTTAATAAGTTGAAGGCTTATGCCCAAGAACTGAGGGAGAGCAATCCTGGTACTGATGTGATCATAAATATATCTAAAGAGGCTTTGGATTAAGGGAAAAGAAGGCTCTTAAGAATGTATGTTTGTATTCAAGCGCTGAAAAATGGTTAGAAAGCAGGTTTGAAGCCCTTTATAGGACTAGATGACACTTTTTTAAAAGAAAAATGCAAGAGAATTTTATTAGTTGCACTTGGACAAGATCCAATGAAACACTCATATCCCCTTGCTTGGGCAATGGTGGACAAAGAGACAAGTAGAACCTGGAAATAGTTTGCTGAATTGTTGCAAAGTTCCTTAGATTTAGCTGATGGTGAAGGATTGACATTTATGTTTGATATGCAAAAGGTAATTGCCTGACACATTTATTTATGCTTTTATGTTGAATTATTATGCAACTAGCACTTTAACTATTTTTATGTTTATTATTATAGGGGCGGTTGAATGCTATTAGTCAAGTCTTTTCCAAAGCACATCATAGATGGTGTGTAAGACACATAGAAGCTAATTGAAGCAAGATGTGGATAAGTGTACAAATGAAGAAACTTTTGTGGTGGGCTGCTTGGAGCACATATGAAGAAGAATTTCATGATCAATTAAAGGATATGGGTGTTTTATCTGAACAGGTTGTCAAGGATTTAGTGTGGTATCCTGTACAACATTGGTGTAGAGCTTATTTTGATAGTCTGCAAAAATTTTGTATGTGAAAATAATTTCACAGAATCATTCAACAAATGGATTCTAAATGTAAGAGGAAACCTATAATCAAGATGTTGGAAGAAATTAGAACCAAGGTAAATTGCTCACTATTTTTTCACAGTTTGAAAACCTTAGTTTTTAACTATTTACTGTCATTTTATAATACTTGCTGTAGATAGGGATATTTGGGTGATAAAGTCTTGAAATTCTGTGCATATTGTCCTACTATTTTCTAGTTAAGCTTGTTGTCTCACTGTTTGTATAAATAGGTCATGGTAAGGTTGGAAAAACTTAAAAATAAGGGGAGAAATTAGAAAAAAAATTTCAGTCCATATGTTATGGAATTGTATAATGATTACTATATGATTGCACATTGTTGTGAAGTTAAATCTAATGGAGATCAGGGGTATGGGGTGGTTGAGGGCGAAGATACGTATATGGTGCATATTGGTAGAAAGAAGTGTACGTGTAGGACATGGGACTTGACAGGTATACCATGTCCTCATGCCATCAAAGTTTACATTCATGATAACACAAGAACCAGAAGATCATGTAAATTGGTGGTATTCAAAAGAAGCTTACATGTTGGTGTACATGCATAAGATACAACCTGTTAGAGGTTCTAAATTATGGAAATTTGATTCTGCTCATGCTATGAAGCCACCAGAAATACATAAAATGGATGGTAGACAAAAGCATAAGAGAAAAAAAAAGAAAAGGCTGAGTCTAGGAAAAGGGAGGGGATATGATCTACTTTAAGAAAAGGATTGAAAATGACATGTAGACATTGTGGTGCAACAGGCCATTATCAAAGAAAATGTCCTTTTGTAAGTAATTTTTCTGTACTTGTTTAATATTCGCATTACTCAATCGACTATTTAACTACTTTGTCAACTCTTGTAGCTTAACGGATCAATACAATCAGTCCAAGATGTACCACTGTCAGCACCCCAAGATAGCCAAGAATCTGGTGTCGTCATGCCTACTCTTGATTGTGTTGCACCTTTATGTGCAGTTGCTGATACAGATGGAGACGAATCTGAAAAGGATGAGCAGCCAATTATAAAGCCTAAAAGAATCTCCGAAGCTAAGACTAGGCTTGAAGCTAAAAAGGTTTCCCGTCGACCAACTGGTACTAGAAAGATTGGCTTCAAGGGAGATGAAAATGGTGTGAGTATACCTACAAATATACTATATTCACCAAAAATGTTGACTTATAAAGGCAACACAGCCATGACTTTAAATCAGTTGAATGTTGAAAAGGAAAAGAATAGGCAAACTAAAGACAAAGAGGTGTAGCAAGAAATAGGGAAGTAGTTGCTTTTTTTAGTTGAATGTTTTTGTCTTATGATAACTTCCAGATTGCAATATATTTGAGGTTTTGGACCATATCTACTTAAGAGCTTTGTAATATTAAATTAATATCATATTTATGGCTTATAATATTCATCACTTAGCTCCTATGGGATTGATTGATATGTAATATCAAATGATTAATTGGCCGATTTGGAGCCTATTCTAGCTCAAATCCCAGAAAAATGGTAAGTTAGTATAGTATATAATGTTCTTTCTTAAGTTGTTTTCGGATTGGCCAACTGCAGAGAATTATGATTACATTTACTGACTATTAATTCAAGAAAAGTGATAAGGGCTTTGATAGAGCTGAAGCTTCATGTATCAATGATTTCAACTTTGTGCAGTTTCTATTTTTCACCAAAACTAAAAGTAATTCACAAATACTTACACTATCAGTAGTGACACAAAGTCTAACAACACTTTCATATGCAGAATGTCATTGTTCAAAAACCACAAAACATTGGTCATTTATTCCCAAATACAACAACTTTCAAGTCCAATTGACATTAAAAAAATCAAATATAAAGTTTCATTGTGCCATTACATAACAATAAACAAACTCTAAAAACTACATTATATATTCAGTCACTTCTTTTCTATTGCTTTCCACCCATACTTGTCTTTAGTATGCTTTAAAATTGAATGGTCATCCTTTTCAAATTCATCAGAATTTTCACCAGGTACTGTACTTGACGAGGCAACAAGTTGCTAAGATCCAAATAGTTGGTTGGCATTTTCTTTGACCTTGAAGCTCCAGTGAAAAATAGTAACCTACAATGATAAAACTAAGTGAAAAATAACCAAAATAGTGATTTATCAAACTGAAGAGTTTTGCTTAAAAAAGAGTTTACCAACCTTCTCATGGAAGCGTATGAGAACCACATAAAAATAGTGATCTATCAAACTGAACAATTTAGTAGGCGGAATATCATCACGTGTATTCTGTAAGCAGATAGTGCAAACATATTTAGTAAGAACCTATTAGAAACTCCACAAGTGTTAATTCCAACTTAGGGTGAAAAAAGGTCGTGTTTGTAGATACTATTCCTATTCATTTTTGAGAAAGAATACTATACAGGAATGTGTTTGAATCAAGGTCGGCTCTTGATTTATTTTGATAAAGTCGTGACCAAAAATTACAACTATATATTACTATAGATTATCTACAAAAAATATATTTGAAACAGGATGAAAAAAAAAAGTAAAAGAAAGGAAACTCATGTTAAATACATCTACAACACCAAACCAGTAAAACGTCAACCTGAAAGAATTCAGTAACATAACTGAAGCAGAAACAGACTGCAGACAAGAATGAAAGCTCTAGCAAAAAATTTATGACCATAACAAATCACAAGTTCAAACCAAAAAGAGTGACATGCCAACTTGTAAAATAAACGATTAAAAAGAAAAGGCTCTGCAGCTATTGTCAACAAAATATCTGGACTAATTATAATTTGCTAAGCAAGATCTGAAGGGAGATAATTTAGCAGTACACATTGGAAATCTAAAAATGGATGCTGGAAAAGCCTCGACCTAGCCTCTGTAGGACGTATCATAATGCAAAAAATCTCTATGGCTAGAAGAAACTCACACTTATGTAGACACACATTACGCAAAAACAAAACAGTATCCAAACATATATGTATTTTACTCATCAACACTACTAAGAGCACAAATAATCCAACTCAAGACATAGAATAAACAAACAAATAATCAAAACACTACCTAAGCATTACTGGATTAAAGCATTACTGGATCAATGCACATACATTATTTAATTAACATACACTGCTCATTGTTGGATCAAGGATTATTTTGATGAAAATAAACATTAATTACACACCTTGAAATGAACTCGGAGACTTGAACCCCTGGCTTTGCAAGCTTAACCAAAATCAAACTCAAATTAGATTAAAAAAATATAATTAAAGCAACGTCCACTAACTCCGATCTACACATATGAAGAAATAAAAGCTCAAAAATTAATTGCAAAGTAATTAGGTACTCACATCTGTCGTCGCAGGCCAAAAATCGCCGCCGCCGGTGAAAATTTTGATCTCAAATTGACGTCGATTGATGCCGTATTTTTTGGATCTTCTTGCTGGGGTTTGATTGCCCAAAGGAGTCTCCCCATTTAGTGTTGAGTTTTCCCCGTTTGACGGTGAGCTACGATGGCGCCGCCACTGCCGAAAATCTCAAACGGTGGCACTGCGTTCAAATGCAAATGTCCGGTGTTTGAGGCATTGTTTTATGGGGATTTTTATTTGGTTAGGTTCGCGGAGGCTTGGCGCATGTTTTGGCACTGGTCGTCCATCGTCAAAGTCACCGGAGCTTCGACACCGATGTCTGGCAGCTTAGAGAAACCCTAAAATTTTTTTGAGAAGATGAAAATAATGTCTAAAATAGTTCCCCCCTTTAGTTGTTATGTTTGGGTCGGGTCATTGGGTTAGGCAGATGGATGGGTAGTTTAGGTGGAAATTAATTTGGATTTTAAAAATAATTAGATTTTAATTAATTAAATTTCTAACCAATGACAAGCTGCCATGTGTAAAATTAAAGCCTAATTAGATGTCTGTTAAGTAGAAGGGTATTTTTGAACCCTATAGGTGGATGGAAGGGTATTTTAGAGCCAAAACATAGATGGAGGGTTAAAATCATTTCCAGTAGTTGAAAGGTATTTCTGACTCTTTTCCGTTTATTAAAAAACGTTTGCTTGTCCCCCCAAAATATATGTACTTGATCTACTTGTAGAAAATGAAAAGTTAAGCCAAGGCACGTGGCTTATTAATGGTTACTAATGTACATCTTACTAAGGATAATGTTAATTCGTTGGATGATCCAAAAGATACAGAATGTCAGTTGGGAAACTGAACTACTTCATTGCGACTACTCAAATATTGTTTGTGCGGTCAGTATTGTTAGCCAGTTTATATATGTACAAAGATAAAATACTAGGTAGCTTTGGAACAAATCTTCTGCTCTTTGAAAGGAGCTCTTGGCGTTGGCATATTATATAATGATTACGGGCATACTCGTGCTGAGTGTTTTGCAAATGCTGATTGGGCTGGATCAAGAATTGACAGACTAATATTCGTTATAATGTGCATTTATTGATGAAATTAAGGTATCTTAAAGGAGTAAGAAATAAAATATTATATCTCGATCTAATGTAAAATTTGCATATAATGCTACAACTCAATCTATATAAGAAATATTATAGATATTCAATCTATATCACCTTTTAGCAGAAGTTGGTTCGAAGCCTCCCTTCACCTCCCCCCACTCCCTATCCTTCCAAAAAAACTTTATTGTAATAATTATGCTGCTTTATTAAGGTTGACTATCACTTTATGCATCAGAAGATTCAAGAGAACATGATTTCCCCTGACTATATGAAGACAAGAGAATAATCGAGTGATATATTACGATGGCTTTAAATAAATATCAAGTGAAATAACTTTGTAACAAATTGAGCATAATTAATATCAATGCTCCAACTTGAAGGATAGTGTTTCAGAATATACATGAACATGTTACATATAGTATACATAGTAAAACCTAGCTAGAGACATTTAATAATTTTACTCCTTTGTTTTCTTAAGTAGATTTACTTGTACAGTTATAAATTGCTCTTATTCTTGAAATATTACTACTACGTAGAAACGTCGTAAAGTAGATATCTCTTCGTTGACGTATCTGTTTGTTCCATGATTTTATTATATCAACTATAATTAATTATTATATGTCATATACATATTAAAAAATTAATAATATTAAAAAAAAAGAAGTAAAATAAATATTTATGATATGTTTGCTTCAGTTGTTTCAACCGTACGTATTTGTCAACATGTCTGCTTACTCCGTAATTTTGTTATATTATCCCTAATTAATTATTATATGTCATTTACGTATTAGAAAATTAATATTATTTAATAAAAAAGTAAAATAAACATTTATGACTTGTTTGCTTTAGCTGTTTCAATCGTACGTGTTCGTCGACATGCCTGCTTATTCTGTAATTTTACTATATTATTCTACTTAATTATTATATGTCATCTTACGTATTAAAAAATTAATATTATTTAATAAAAAAGTAAAATAAACATTTATGACATGTTTGTTTCAACTGTTTCAACCACGATTTTACTATACCACCCCTAATTAATTATTGTAAATGATCTAAGTATTATAAAATTGATAATATTTAATAATAAAAAAATAAAATAGGCATAAATGATAAATTAACTCGTGATGTTTTAAATTAACAAGTATTTTTTATAGCAAGTTTGCTATATCACTTCTAGTTAGTTATTGTGCGTCATTTATGACATCTCTTCTTCGCTACTTCAATCGTGATATTTGGTTGACTCTTACTTATTAGAAAATTAATCATGTTTAGTGAAAAAAAAGTAAATTAGACATTTATGACATGTTTGTTTTAGCTGCTTCAACTATAATTTTATTAAATCACTTCTAATTAATTATTATAAGTCATCTAAGTATTAAAAAATTAATAAAATTTAATTAAAAAAAGTAAATCATAAATCACTTAAATTGCAATATAAGAAAAGGTATCATAAATCACAATAATTAAAAATTTAAATTATTTTAAAAATATAATTGACTATCAACATCACAAATGTTTGGATAGAAGAGTATTCTAAATGACGATAGCTAAGAACTTAAAATAGTAAATTACAATGTAAAAAAATATTATAAATTATAATAACTAATAGCTTAAATATCCAAAAATATATTAAAAATATAATTAATTATTTAACTTTTATTTATGTCACATAAATTGAGATAAAAAAATAACATATACTGTACCCGTGTTCACATATCTAGGACACATATCGAGTACTACAAGAAAACTGTTCCATTGTCTTTGTATTTTGCAATTTTTAAATAACCGTATTTAATAATTATGATAGCTGAACTAACTAAAATGAACAGGAAGGACCAAGGAGTACTACATGACTTAAATATAGAAACTTAATTTTAACTTGACTTTATTAGGCGAAGTATCACACACTTGTACTCCATTATACAGCCACTAAAGAGGACTATCAATTGGAAAATGAGGAGAAAAAAATGAGGCCTTAGTGGTACCTGGTACGCAGATGATAATATTATGAATACCCACGTCACGCTTTTGTGTCGCAGTTATGTATTATTTGCCCATTTAGTTTTTACTTGTCATATTTTTACTTATACATTCATTAAGAAAATAATTAATTTTATTTTATAATTTTATCCTTATTAAGTGATGGTTAGTATTATGTCTTGAAAATGATTTATCAAATTGCATAAAATAGAAAAATGTTTTTGTATTTCTTTTTATATGTCAAAAATAATAAATAAAAAGAAAAATTTATTTTAAATATAATTTTAAATATAAGTGATAAGTAAAAGTGAACGGAGGGAATAAGAGTTATAACAGAGTATCAACGACTGACTTTGTCTTCTTCTTAAAACAGTGAATTCTTTGAAAATTCTTGATAAATCAGGTATCTTTGCACCGGACATTATTTCAACAAATTTAATGCGCTAGAGAAAAACTTGATAACAAATCCCATTGGCTCCGCTCGGTTTCATCCCTATATTTAAACTACCTTTGAATTGTATTTGCAACATAAGAAAACGGGCTTTATAGTTTGATTTTTTTTTTTTTTTTTTTGGTTATGTATACTTTAGACTTTTCTAGATTATTAGAAAATGACAAGGTGGGTAATTGAACTTTCGTTCATTGAATGAGAATTCAGATAGCCAATCAATTGGACTATTAAAATGAATTCCCTTTTAGTTTGGAACGCTGCTTATGTGATTGCTGATGTGTTCGTTACTTGAGTTTTATCAAATAAGTAGCTGCTAAGGTAATTACGGAAGATTAATATAGATTTAAAACCTGTGGAATAGCTGGTAAACTAATTACGGAATGTTGCTTCTAGTCGTCTAAATTGTATAAGAAGAAAGTTACTTACCAAAGATGGGCTCGTATTTCTATTTCTATTATATAGAAGAGGTGGTTTCGACCACCTCTTCCAATTACCAAAAAAAAACTTAATTGCTTTCTCATAATTACATACCATGCCTTAATATATAATAATTTTATTATTTTATCATAATGATTTAAATATTTAATATTTTATTAATTTATATTAATCAACTATAATAACATATTGGAGGTGGTTTCGACCACCTCTTCCAATTACCAAAAAAATTCAATTATTTCCTCATAATTACATACCATGCCCCAATATATAATAATTTTATTATTTTATCATAATGATTTAAATATTTAATATTTTATTAATTTATATTAATTAACTATAACTATATATTGGAAGTAAATTTTTTTTATTTATTTAATTGTCTATTATGTTCAAAATTAATTTGTTGTCACAAATCACAATAATTAATAACTTAAAATATTTAAAAGACATATAGAAATTTTATTGACTCTTACCAAAAAACCCCTCTACTCCCACTTAATTACATACCATGCCTCAATATATAATATTTTCATTGTTTCATCATAATAATTTAAATATTTAATATATTCTATTAATTTATATTAATTAACTATAACTACATATTGGAAGTTAAATTTTTTTATTTATTTAATTGGCTATAATGTTCAAAACTAATTTGTTACCACAAATCACAATAATTAATAACTTAAAATATTTAAAAGACATATAAAAAATTTATTGACTCTCATTATTTTAGCAATGCCACATAAATTTAGATAAAAGAAAAAGTATTGCAAATCATAATAATTAACAACTTAAAATATTTAAAAGATATATAAAAATTTTAGTTGACTCTTAAAATTATATCGAAGCCACATAAATTGGGACACAAGGAGTAAATATATTATTTGATAATTACGTAAAAATTATTATAAATCATAATAATTAACAAGTTAAAATACTTTTTTAAAAATAGATAAAATTTCTAATCAACTCTCTAAATTTTATTGGTGTAGCATAAATTATGACAAAATAAAAAATTATCTTAATTAATTGCAACTAAAAAGTTAAAGTAAATCAATTTTATTATTTTAATTGACTTTTATATAAAAACTAATCTTTTTATTTATTTATTTATTTTGGTAAATTTAAATTTTAAAATTACTTTTCCTTATATAGAAATACTAATATTTAAACTTAACTTTAAATTTTTAATTTACAAAATTAAGAAATTTAATTTAATAAAATAAATTTCTAATGAATATTTTCTTCGAATTTGTGTTGGGTCAATATGTATCAAGTAAAAAAAATAAAAATAAAAATATATAGTAAAATTTTATTATTGTGAAAGATATATATAATGCACTATCCAATAATGTTTAATAATATCATATTTTGCATATGCAAATATAGCATCCCGTATTTAATTAATATACTATTCCGGTGAATTGTTGATGATTACTTTTGGATACGATAAAATTATATTAATTTTTATAGTAATAACATAGTTAATCGCTTTTAATTAATTATTATGAGTCATCTAGGTATTAAGAAAATAAATAATATTTAATGAAAAATAAAATAGACATAAAATACGAAATTAACTCTTAAAACATTAAGAGTTAATTTCGTATTTTATGTCTATTTTATTTTT